>NC_136955.1:25093365-25123365 GCF_032717465.1 Coenobita brevimanus
ACGGAAGAAAAATTGAATGAATGAAAATGTAAGAGAGACAGGGAAGAAAAACTGGTCAATTTGCCGTTTCGGACAACAATGAATTTTAATCAAGACACTATGTTTTTCTGGTGCTTTCTGTTGTGAATCGATAGAACTGAAACCTGTCACAAGTGAGCCGTTTCAGTTATCCCTCCTACTCTAAAGATAACAGGGGACTGGTAGGGATTTCGGGACTTTGGATGGGGAAACACTGTTGAAAGGGTTAATTTCTGAAATAAAGTGATGGTAGAAATAGATCGAATCACATACACACAAAAAAAAAAAAAATCCACCCCCTCACGCACACCGACGTAAACATTATCCTACCTGGGGGGTCTGTGCACCCCCAGACCCCCGACAATATTAACAATCTCACAGCATTCAAACCTACCTTCAAAATGCAGAAACCTCATCTCATCTTTTTGGTTGATTTTACAACAAAATGAAAACAGAAATAAACTGAATCACAATAAACACCAGAAAAAATTTTTATCCCAAGGGCTGTGCCACCAGACCCCCTCCTCTCCCCCTCGAGACATTAACCACCTCATCGCGTACAAACCTAACCTTCAAAATGCGGAAATTGTGCCTTCTCAAAGGTTGTCCAGCATCCAGAGTAGTATAACTGCTTGTCTTTTCTGTAACAGCAAGGTAGATTACAGTCAGGACAGCCAACCGCTCTTGGTAACGCTCCGTGATCTCTTAATATGTCAGCAGCTGCATCGTTAAGGAAAAAAAAAAAATCTTCACAAACACCCAATAATTGTAGGAAGAGCCACCACATCCACCAGCCACTTTTGACTGATTTCATGTACAGCGTTGAGGAGGCGCGGCTGCATACACAAATGTCACGTGAACCAAAACAGGTGCTCCTGCTTCAGTCTGCTTGGTTGGCGCATCTGCCCTGCTTGCCTGTCGTCGTCTCTTGTCTGTCCCTCCTCCACATGTGAAGGTCGTATTAAAGAGTTACTTATTACGGTTAATGGTTCTTTGCGATAACTACTTATATTAGAAAAAAAAAAGTAAATAGAAGCTGAGATGTGTAAACTGTCAAAAGCAAACTTCCTAGATCCGTGATTATCCGAACGAGTAAATTGTTCGAATAATATGTGAGGAGAAAGAGAAATTAGCTCTCACACGTCCCTCTGGTAACCCAAAGATGAGTAAAATTATCTGTCGTTAACTGGAACTGAGAAGCAGAGTTGCCTCGACCACAGGAAAGTTAGTGGTGACTGTAGCATTTACAGTTAGGCTTCCTATATGACTCACTAAGCTAAAATTGTTTGGTGTTAGCTGGAATAAAATACTAATAAGCCGCTACGCTGAAGAGGTTAAAAGCTTGAGGAACAGCGAAAGCACGAGCAAAAGCAATTAAATGAAGAAAAAGACAGTGTGTGAGAAAGGCGAATGCATGTACAGGTAGAAAGAAGAGAAGGACAAAATGGAATTAATACCAAAAGAAAAAGACTGAGAGAGACTATATTCCCCTTCGTTGCAACCTGTAAACCAATCTGTTAAAGTAAAGGAGATATAAAGGATTTAAAATTTCAAAAAATAGAAAATTGGTCATGAATCGGCCATCTCGGATTTTTCAAATTCTCTAAAATTCGGGCATCAACTTCCTATATGGCCCTATAATCATACAGTACAAACTATGAGAATATTCCAACAAATGGTTTCTGAGATACAGCGTAGTACGGACGAAAGGACACATGGACTAACGGACGTACGGTGCGGACGGACATGACCTAACCTAAGATTTCACTTAGTGAGAAACGAAGTAGAATAACAAAGTGAAACACACAGAGAAAACGAGAATAAAAAAAAGAAGAAAAGATAAATATGAGAAACGTATAAAGAGGAAAGGAGAAAGAAAGCGTAGAGTGAAGGAGAGGAGTCTGGAGAGAAAACAGAGGCAGGAGAAAAGAAAGCAAGGAGAGAAGGAAATGCAGGACGGTATACGGACTGACTGGAGAGGAAATAGAGATATACTGGAGACAAAATAAACGACGAACAGGAAAAGACAGAAATTCAAGGAAACAATTACTGGAAGTGAATTCAAATGAGAGAGAGAGAGAGAGAGAGAGAGAGAGAGAGAGAGAGAGAGAGAGAGAGAGAGAGAGAGAGAGAGAGAGCAAAGGATTAAGCAAGGAAACAAACTGAACACCTTTATATAAAGAAACGAGCGGAACAAAAAGGAAGGATGAACATGAGAAAGAATGCAAGACAACACGAAAGAGAATGGAAAACATCGAAGGAATTAGAGGCGGAGAGGAAAAGAGAGTAAGAAGAGGAAATAAGGAAGAGTAAGGAGAGAAAAGAGAAAGGAGAGAAAATAAGAGAGGGGAGAGGAAATAGGAGAGAGGGCAGGGGAAAGGAAGCAACAAAAGAAGGAAACTTAGAGGAATAATGATAGACTGGAGGAAAAATAAATGCAGGGGAGGAAAATAGAGAAATTAGTGGGAAAAAGCCGGGGAAAACGAGAGAGAGAGAGAGAGAGAGAGAGAGAATGGTTAAACGGAAATGTCCGTGAAAGTGTGAGGCACAGGTAATTCGAGAGAAGTAGGAAGAAAAAGGCTGCAAGGCAGGCGGTCAGAAGAACGAGAGAGAGAGAGAGAGAGAGAGAGAGAGAGAGAGAGAGAGAGAGAGAGAGAGAGAGAGAGAGAATTCAAAGAAGAACGTCAAAATTGTCGAAAGTAAAACATCAACAGGTTTGTTGGTCCTTTTGATACTGAATAAGTTATGACTGTTATATCCTATGTGTTTTAGAGACAACGATGCAAAACCAAAAAGTCTACGCCCTCTAACCCATCACTTCGGCCGAAGCTGTCAGGAAAAAATGAGAAAGACCACCATGCCACATAAAAACACAGTCAGAATTTCATGGGAAGATATAAAATAGTGCATGTTGTAGACTGTATGAATGTTAAGGGCTTGAGTGGATAGTAGGCAGGAAGGTAAGTAGTGGCGGTCAGGATATGTGATCGGCAAACAAAGAAGTAGGGAATGAAGGTAGGGGCAGCGAAGGGAGGCAGGAAAAATGGGGAAAGGCAAAAAAGAAAAACAGAAAGACTTTAGGGAAAATAGAATCAGACAGAAAATGAGTAAACAGGCAAATAAGAGAGGCAGGATAAGGTGAAGGAAGGTAAGCAGAAACTAGGGTAGGCAGGAATGAGTGTAGGTAGGAAGGAGGAACAAAGCTGAAGAGACAGGTAAGAGCGAACCAGTGGGAGTGAAATTAAGTTAGGCAGAAAATGGGGCAGGCAGGAAGCAAGGAGAGGCAACGTAGGATGGTAGAAAGCAGGCAGGACTGAGTGTTAGCAGCAGGGAGGCAGGAATGTGCAGAAGTAGTTACGACTGTTTTTATGCGAAAAAATGAAGTCAGTCAGAAAATGGGGCAGACAGGAGAGAGACGGTGAAAGAAAGTAGGCAGGGAGTGAGGGTAGTCAGGAAGAGAGGCAGGAAGTGGCGGGGGAAAGTAAGGATAAAGCAGGAGAAAGAAGACACGAGTCAGGCAGAACATGATGTAGGCAGGTCAAGGAAGAAAACAGAAAAATTGAGAGGATGGTGAAGCTGGACAGATCTGTTGTTTGGAAGGGATAATATGGCGTCAAGTAGAAGGGATAGTGTTGCTGGGTGTTACGGTGAAGACATTGTATCACAGAGATCTTGCAGTCCATTACAATAAGATATTTCACATCTGATAGATATTCTAGTGCGTGTGTAAGGGTCTGTCTGGTTTCTTTTAAAATGGTCCCCTACCCATGAAGAGTAATCCAGGTCGGGCAGATCTTTTCCATGAAAATTTTTCCCTTATATTTGTACTAAGCCTTACCAGTTCTACATTCGTAACGTGTATTGAAATTAATCAGTTTTTATGTTCAGGGCCGTCAGATCCACTCAGTGTTTTAAATAGTTCAGTGCGATGACCCTGAAGTCTGCTGGGAACTAAAGATAACTGTGTCAGAGCCATCAGGTGATTTTGCTTACTCAGACTCCTGACAGAAGGAATTAGATATTTGTAATCCTAGTCTGTCTGTCGATAGCCGTAGCCGAGGGGTTTAATTAGATGAAAAGATATTGTAGGTGTATCGTAGAGTAATGGCTGCCCCTCTACCATCAGTGGAGTGTAATGTGGGCTCCTGCCAGTAAAATGGTGAGACGTCGAGTACACTTAAGAGGTAGGTCTCTCTCTACCTCACTTTCCCTCTCTGTATTCTTTTATTGGAAGTGAGGTGGGATATAGCCACTTCTTGGGTTACGAAGTTTTACTGTACACAGTTATATCGAGATGTGATTTAAGGAAGTAATGTAACGTGACGACAGACCTCCAAACTACCCTTTCCTACTTCTGTTTCCGATCGTTCTCTTGGGCTCTCTGCCCTTACAGCTGCTTACCCTGGGATTATATGCTGACCAGTACATAGGTATGTCTATGTCTGGTACCTTTCCATAGGTAGTTTTCCATGACGTCAGATAACTGGCTCTAGTTGGTTATATCGTGTTCATGAAATACTCGTACTGCCTGGCTAACAGGGTTTTGTGATACATCAGGTGGTCCGACATTCCTGTCTCGAATTATGGCACGACTTGTCCTGAACTGGACATATGCACGTACATTACATACACCGATGCCTATAGCTATATAGTTACATATTATATATTAATGCCTACATCTCTCTCTGTCACCCCGTGCTGTGCTATCCCTTTCTCTTACATCGAATTAATAGTTAAGGCTTGACTGCCTTTGTGGATCCTGAGATCTGTGTGGTTTGTGTATGTGTGTCAAACACACACACACACACACACACACACACACACACACACACACACACACACACACACACACACACACACACGCACGATCATACTTACTGTATGCACGCACGTTTCCAAGCACGCATGCACGTGCACTCATACATTGTCTGTCTCTGTCTCTGTCTCTGTCTGTCTGTCTGTCTGTCTGTCTGTCGTCTTGCTGTGCTATCTTTTTCTCATACTACTGTGACTAGAATATTGAATAATTATTTGAGTTAAAGCTGGGAAACCTTTAGGGACCGTAAGATCTGCATAGTCTGTGTAGCTGTAACTCTCTCTCTCTCTCTCTCTCTCTCCCTTTGTTGCATTGTTTGGACATTTTTAGGTCACTCCTGAGCAGTACACCTAATTCTTTTCTAAATCGGTCGTCTCTATTGTTAATTCCCAAACGTGAATAGGCTTATCCGGGATGTCCATGGCCACTGTATATTACTCTGCATTACTTCAAGTTAAATGGCATTTGCTGTGTCTCAGGCCATTCACCAAACTCTAAATATGTTTGTTAGCAGTTTCTGAAGCCCTTAAGGAGTGCTATCATTTGCTCTAAGTTTTGTGTCATCTGTAAACTTTGAGATAACATTTAACAGACCAACATCAGTGTCATCAAAATAAATGATAAACAGGCCTGAACCAAGGACTGACCCTTGTGGAACTCCAGAAGCAACCGATACTCAAAGGAAAATCCGTTTGTTACTGAGGATAGATAGGGAGGTATGTAGGTAGCCAGGAAGATAGGTATAAAACTAGTGTCCATGATGTGGATGATGTGGAGAATCGTTGGTACCAGTATTCAGTCGTGAGGCGTTGGATAGCTCGTTGTGGAGTTTTATCTTGAGGTAGGTGCTGCTGTCTCCCTTGCCGCTCTGTTGATCTTGTATCGTAATTGGAGGTGAGATATAGACCCTCTTGGGTTACTGGGTTTATTGTGACACACTTATATCGTAATGTGATAGGCAGAGTGACGGACCCACGAATTGTTAGCGTGACGGTAAACCTCCTATACTATCTTATCTCCCAAGCTTCCTTCTGTCTTCTCAGGTTCTCCCTGGCTGTCTGACTATCACCTCCGATTTCTGGGAATATACTCTGCTCGGTGAGTCTCGGGAGGTGTAATGTCTGGTACTTTTCCTGTCACAGGGGCAAACCTGGAATGATTATTGCTTCCACGGCCGGGAGGCATCTGGGTGTGCCTTGCACATTACGGAGGTTATTATCTCGGGCATGGAAGCATACATTCCTTTCTCATATCCTTTGACTAATGCACGAAAGCCTTAGTTTAATCACGCTTGTTCTAATGCTGTCCGCAACAAGGAGAGGGCCAATAAAAGGTGTCACGGGGTTTTTGAGATTATGCAATATTAAAGAATAATATTCAATAATACTTGATACTTTAAGATGTTACTTGAGAACAGGACAATGAATTGACTTGTGAAAATCGAGCAATGATTGATACTTTATGCCGGCTTACTTCGCCAATTCTCTAAGGATGAGAATTTATAAACTTTCTCAACAGTACACAGCAGAGACTAATTACTCACACGTGCTATTTATTGGTACTGTTAGCCTCTGGAGAAAGTGACTCCACCCCTGACAATCAATATCTAATGCTAAGAATGATAAGCAGGTTCTTGCTGGTGCATTAACTCCAAGTTGCACAACGGATATAAGTTAATAAAAAGGACTGGCCTAAGTACCAGTTATGAATAATGCAAAGTGTTTATGCAAACTAGGAACCGCAACTAGAATAAGCTTAATGTGGAGAAATAAAACACAGGTTTACATTACATTAAGCTCAAGAAAAAGAACTGTGAATTTATTAATTACAATGAAATAGATTTACATTACATGTTTCAAAATGAATTCAAAATAAGGAGAACACACTCACTCGCTCACTCAAAAGCTAAACTCTTAAGCCTAGGAAAAACAAAAGGAAAATACTGGTCAGAAAATGGGCTAGGCGGGATGAACTGGGCTTCGTTGCTGAGGAAAGACGCTGCCACACACGCTAAACCTCTACGCTGGATCACACTAGGTGGAGACTTCAGGAACTCACTGAAGAATGACCTGGTCTCACGGCGCTTCAATCCTAACTGAATTCAAATTGTGAGAGAGTGGCGAGTGTCGGCCGCGCTCTTGCTAATGGAATTAATGCGAGCGATACATGCCCATAACAAATCACTCAGCAGAAGCACTAATGTCGCGCGCAAGGACGATCACTTATGAAACAGCGAAAAATTGTTCTGAAAACACTCCCGATCGGGTGAATACGTGGCGGTTGACTGAGTGATACTTACTGGGATGCCGCTAGAATTCGCGGTTTCCCACCAAAGTTCAATGTCACGAGTTTATTTAGATAGAAAATTGCGCCAATTCGTGACATTACGCCCCATCAATAATCAAAATTTTTCTACAAAAAATTTTACGATATATACATACATATAAATCCTAACTCAGTCACACAAGTTTCTCACTGTGGCATGTGTGTGCTATCCTGCTACAGGAGAAAGTCATAGTTGCCAGTGAGCGAAAAAACCTCGTATTTACGTTAATAGAAGCAAGCTTGAGGAAAAAACTCCGTGACAATGGTGAAAAATCCTGTACTCAGGTCAAACTGAGCGAAAAGTTCTCTACATTTACATTAACAACTAATTGTTATGTAGAGTGATGTATGTAATACACGGTGTAGGTGTGACAGTTGTGGTGTAACTGTACCTACATGTAAAATTACATAATGCAAATCAATAGTAAATGATGACGATGAGGCAGAAGAGAAGAGGCAGCAGCATGCGTCAGAGATGATCAGCTGTTCTGCATGGCAATGCTGTACCCGCCAGCTGCACCTGCGAAAACAATCAAGGTGGAGCATGAAAAGTGTCATTTCTCTCTCTCTGCCTAGCAATCAGTACTTATGTTACAAAAAGTACACTATTTACATTATTAACCAGGAAACGTAGTCAAGGCGTCTCTGCAGGACATCAAATGCTGACCCAGTTTACTGGTTAAATCCTATACCTAATTAGCAAAAAGATTGGGCATTTGTGCAGGGCATCAAATGCTGCAATTCGCTAAATTAACCAGGGAACATGGTCATGAGCGAAAAGACTGGGCGTCTGTGCAGGACATCAAACGCTGCGATTCGCTAATGGAACCCAGTTTACTGGTTAAACCCTATACCTAATTAGCGAAAAGACTGGGCATTTGTGCAGGACATCAAATGCTGCAGTTCGCTAAATTAACCAGGGAACGTGGTCATGAGCGAAAAGACTGGGCATCTGTGCAGGACATCAAATGCGATTCGCTAATGGAACCCAATTTACTGATTAAACCTTATACCTAATTAGCGAAAAATCTGGGCATTTGTGCGGGACATCAAACACTGCAATTCGCTAATGGGACCCGTGTTAGTTATCAGCTAGCAGGCGAGACATCAGGTCTTTTGTCACTTCCCTTGATGTATCTCACAACAAGGTTAAACTGCTGCAAATACAGTGTCCAGCGTGTCAATCTTGCATTAGCCGTCTTGGTCGTGCTGAGACTAATGAGTGGCATATGATCAGTTTCCAGAGTGAATGGTGCCCCATATAAATAATAGTAATATTTCTTAACACCATCAACCACGACCAAGAGTTCCTTCTCAACAGTACTGTAATTCCTCTCGGCAGGTGTTAGCTTACTGCTGTGGTATGCCACTGGGAAAATTCCGCCTTCTGATTCCTGCATTAATACGGCACCTACTCCATCTTGTGAAGCATCAGTGTGCAGTATGAAAGGTTTGTTGGGATCAGGCAGCTGCAAGATAGGCTCCTTACACAGCATATTCTTAAGAGCGACAAAAGATCTCTCTTGCGCTTCTCCTCATTCAATGGTGTTTAGAGCATGTTTTTGAAGCACCTCATACAACAGTTGGGCAATAAGAGCAAAGTTGGGGATAAAACTCCTATAATACCCCACTAGGCCAAGGAATGCCCTAACCTGTTTCTTGGTCACGGGTCTCGGGGCTTCTCTAACTTTCCTAATCTTGTCACCCTGACACCTGCAGCGATTGTTGCCAACAATATGTCCGAGGAACTCCACCTCACTGTGAGCAATTTTACATTTGCTAGGCTTCACAGTCATGTTGAAACTCTGGAGTCTACTGAAGACAATTTCCAAGAGTCTGAGGTGCTCCTCCAACGTGGCAGAATGAACGAGGACATCATCAACGAACATCTCTACTCCTACGATACCATGGAGCACTTGTCTCATGGCACGATTGAATACTGCTGGGGAATTGGTAAGTCCAAATGGGAGGACTTTATACTGATACAACCCCCTAGGAGTAGCAAAGGCAGTGAACTGATGGCTCTTGGGGTGAAGGGGAATCTGAAAGAATCCCTTCGCCAAATCGAGCTTTGTGAAATATCGTGGCCCTGGCAGCTTGGAGAAGATGGCAATGTGGTCACCCATCGGCTCAGCATCCACTTTGGTGATTGCATTGAGCCTCCTATAGTCGCCACAAATCCTGACTCCACCATCTTTCTTGCGAACTACTACCATTGGACTGCAGTAAGGAGATGAGGACTTTTCAGTAATACCTGCAGTCTCCATGTCAGCAATTTCGTTGTCTACTGCGCCCAGTAGTCACATGGGAATCGGATATGGCTTAACCTTCACGGGAGTATCGCTGGTCAACTCAATTTTGTGACAATCAACCTTTGCAAGTCCAGGTTGGTCAGAGAAGACATCAGCATACCGACAGAGCAGCGACCTGATGGCATTCTGATCACCCAGTGCTAAGTCTGTTAAGTAAAACATCTCTGACAGTCTCTTCCTGACGGGACTGAGCGGTTAAGGGCTCGTCATCATGGTCATCACCTGGGATCACCGTGGCTGCCCGGGTTTCTTCCAGTGACTGGTCACTATCATCAGCTACTCGTAGGCCAGTCTCCTCGGGGTTTGACTCATGATAAGCCTTCAACATGTTAACGTGGAACCTTTTATAAAGATTCCCCAACTGAATTATGTAGTTGAGGTCTGAAATGCGCTCTACTACATCAAATGGACCCTTCCACTGCGCCAACAACTTGTTCTGGGCAGTGGGGAGTAACACCAAGCACTTATCGCCTGGACTAAACTTCCGAAGTTTTGCCTTCTTATCATAATAGGCTTTCTGAACTTCGTGCGCCATGTTCAATTCTTCCTTAGCTAACTCGCATGTCGACTGGAGGCGGTTAGCTAGATCAAGGACGTAGGTGTAGGTGGTCTTGACTTCAGGGTCGGGTTCTTCATCGTCCCATAACTTGCAAAGGACTTGAAGTGGTCCACGGACCGACCTTCCATACACCAGTTCAAAGGGTGAGAACTTCAAGGAGTGCTGTGGGGCTTCTTGATAAGCAAGCAGAAGAGGAGCAATGAACTGCAGCCATTCCTTTGGCTGTTCGGCGGCCATGCGCTTTAACGTCTTCTTGAGAGTCCCACTGAACCTCTAACAGCCCGTTACACATGGGAGGATAAGGCGTAGTTTGCAGGCCTCAGATGGACAACAACCTGAATGCTTCGTTCATCATTGCAGAGGTGAACTGCGAACCCTGGTCGCTTAAGACCTCTTTGGGGATACCTACGTGACAGAACACTTCGATTAATGCCTCAGCAACAGTGACGGCTTCCATATTCTTAAGGGCCACGGCTTCAGGCCACCGTGTGCTGAAATCAACAATAGTGAGGAAATACTTTGATCCGTCACTTGCCCTAGGGGAGATTGGCCCAACAATGTCAACTGCTACTCTCTCAAACGGTTCAGAGATTACAGGCATTGGTTTCAATGGCGCAGGACGGACACGTCCCCGGTCAGTGGTACACTGACACACATCACAGGAACGCTCAAGCCTTTTTATTACCTGTCCCATTCCTGGCCAGAAAAAGCCAGCATGGATGCGGTCAGAGGTTTTCTTTTGGCCCGTGTGACCTCACATCACTGAACAATGACCTAATTCGAACAATGCCCGGCGATACTTCGTGGGAACGACGAACTGCAGTCGAACCTCGCCCTGGGGTGTTTGTGACGCACGGTATAAACGTCCTTGCTTGCGAAGGAACCTGGCTTGTTCTCCCCATGAATACTTAATCACTTTACCCTCCAGCTTCTTACGCACTGAGGCAAGTGTCAGGTCAGACTGTTGTTTTTGGACAACATCTTGACTACGAAGCAAATCTTGTGGCGTTGCGACGGTAAACGGGGTAACACGATACAGAGCCTTGGCCATGGCTCGAGTTACTGCAACAGCCGAAGTCTGAGTAGCAACATCTACAGCACAACTGTTTTTAACGCCGGTATGTTGCCGATAATGAGGTCAAACAAGGGGTCTGGCATGATAACAGCAGCTGTCAAGCCAGTGTAGAGAGGAGATGCCACCTGGATACATGCCTCAGGGAACTATCTCACTGATCCATCAATAAGTCTAACTTGGATCTTCTTACCTGTGTACTTGTTGGGCTGAACTAAACTTTGCTTGACAGAGCAACCTGAGGAACCGTTATCTTTCAGGACATTTACAGAAACACCTCCCACAAACCCTGGCTGAACAAGAAAGGCAGTGTTACTGGTGGAAAGGTCTGAGGAGGTAGCAGCCAGTCATTGGTGGGACTGCTGAACAAATGATGCAGCAAATGTGACGCCCTGAGAACTTGATGCCTGAGGGGTCGTGCTCACCATCTGAGGAGCTGGAGCATTGACCACGTGAGATGGAGGGTTCACTGTCACTGGGGAACTAGTGAACTGTGAAGTACCTGTACTGGTGGGGTTGGCACCACTGTGCACTTGTTGTGGCATGAAGGCTGCATTTGCATCCTGCCTCCAATACACTAAAGTCGATTGTCCTGACTGAGGGTTACGTGGTTTGTCCTTGCCCTGCTGCTGCTTGAAATACCGGTACTGCTGCTGGTTAGGGTTCTGCTTGTCGTACCGCTTCCACTCAGGTTTCTGAGTGTTTTGCCCCTGGTCCTTCCTCTGCAGTTTTGGACCTTGGCCATTATTCTGAGAATGGCCTTGTTGCTGGGGTTCAGTCTGAGATGGTTTCCCAGATTAATCAGCTTTCCTGTTCCAGATATGCTGCTTGAGAGTTTGATACCTGCAGGCAGTGAAGAATGCATCAGCCTTCTCCACCATTTGGCTGGAATCCCTTACCTGGCAGATCTTAAGCTGAGCCATAAGTTCAGTAGGCCACGACTTTTCCAGCTGCGTGTGCAGCATAAGGTCAATTATCCCCTCACGCGTGGAAGGAGTTTCATCTTTCTCAATCCACTCACCTAAGTAAGCAGTAAGCTGGTCAAGAAACAGTCTCTTTTTCCTGTAAATGCGCCCTCATGAACTGACTCTTGGCATCGTCAAGCTGTGAGACCGTACACTTTGACGAGTGCGGCCTTCATCATCTCATCCGTGAGATTGTTTCCACGAATTCTGTGAAGAATATCGAGGGCAGGGCCCTCAAACAGGCCAAGAAACTGAAGCCACTTAGCTGCATCATCCAGCTGGTAAAGTTGAGCCATGTCTTCAAAACAAGCTATGTATGGCTTGATTTGCTCGCCTTTCCTTGTATGGAGGAAGCTTGATGTGTGGGGTCGCCATAATATGTGCAGGGATAGCTGCACCAGATGTGTCTGAAGCCAAGGAATCTCGCTTGAGCTTCAACATTTCAATTTCATGTTTTTCGCGTGCTTCTCACTCGGCACGTTCGTGTTCTCATTCTCTCTCTCATTCCTCACGCTGTTCTCGCTTATGTTCTTACTCGAGTTCGCGTTGTTTTCGCTCATGTTCGCGTTCTCTCTCACGTTGTTCTAACTCAAGTTGACGTTCTCTCTCACGTTGTTCTAACTCGAGTTGACGTTCTCTCTCGCGTTGTTCTAACTCGAGTTCGCGTTGTTTTTCGCGTTCCTCATGCTGAATTCGATGCTCTTCACGAGCATCACTCTTGCGTTGCTGCTCGTGACTAAGCCGAGAGAGGACATAATCCTTTACTTCTTTGGGGTCTGTAAGCCCCATATATTTAGCTTTCTGTACATAGACGTACGTTGGAAGACATGATGGTAAGTCAATCTAAGTGAACTAGAGACTAAGCACTGACTGCTATTTTGCAGAGAAAGCTGCCAATAATCGAGAATAAAGAATATAGGCACAGGTTAGTGGTGACTAGTTTTATGTAGTTAGACTAGTAAAGAAAGAAAATTAAACAAAACTCTAACCTGTGAAAACTATTACTTAAAATTGATAAAAATGAATTAATAATCACCAGTAAGATAGTGCCTATAGACTTTAATGATAAATACCTAAGTGAGTGAGTGAGTATTATGTTGTGAATAACTTTAGAGCTAGGAGTTAATATCCTGGAATGAGGTCGCCAGGTGTCACGGGTTTTTTGAGATTATACAACATTAAAGAATAATATTCAATAATACTTGATACTTTAAAATGTTACTTGAGAACAGGACAATGAATTGACTTGTGAAAATCAAGCAATGATTGATACTTTATGCGCTTACTTCGCCGATTCTCTAAGGAGGAGAATTTATAAACTTTCTCAACAGTACACAGCAGAGACTAATTACTCACATGCCTCTTATTGGTACTGTTATTTCCTCTGGAGAAAGTGACTCCACCCCTGACAAATCAATAACTAATGCTAAGAATGATAAGCAGGTTCTTGCTGGTGCATTAACTCCAAGTTGCACAACGGATCTGGTTAATAAAAAGGACCGCTTAAATACCAGTTATGAATAATGCAAAGCGTTATGCAAACTAGGAGCTGTGAGCTAGAACAAGCTTAATGTGGAGATACAAAACACAAGCTTACATTACATTAAGCTCAAGAAAAAGAACTTAGTCTTTATTACACTACAATGAAACAAAATTTACGTTACATGTTTCAAAATGAATTCAAAATAAGGAGAACACACCTCACTCTGCTCACTCAAAAGCTAAACTCTTAAGCCTAGGAAAAACGAAAGGAAAATACTGGTCAGAAAAGGGGCTAGGTGGGATGAACTGGGTGTCGCAACAAAAGCAAGAGGCAGTTGACGCTGCCACACACGCCTAAAACTCCTCTACGCCCAGATCACGCCGGGTGGAGACTTCAGGAACTCGCTGAAGAACGACCTGGTCTCACGGCGCTTCAGTCCTAACTGATTCAAACAGTGATATTGCATCAGTGTCCGCCGCAGCCTTGCCAACGGAATTAATGCGAAAGTGATACATACCCATAACAAATCACTCAGCCGGAAGAGCTAATGCTGTGCGCAAGGATGATCACTTATGAAACAGTGAAAAATTGCTTGGAAAACACTCCCGATCGGGTGAATACGTGGCAGTTGGACTGAGTGATATTTACTGGGATTCCACTAGAATTAGTTCAATGTCACGAGTTTATTTAGATAGAAAATCGCGCCAATGCGTGACAAAAGGTACCGGAGCCAACCCACCCCTGAATCACATCTTTTATACATTTCTCGCCTGGAATCATCTCTAAGTTCGGTTCTTCGCCCTGCTAAAAATATTTTCATCCATACAAAATGCTCTCAACTCTCTAACTCGAATTCTAAGCGCTCCTTCTGGCACCTTTCAAGCCAAAAACCTTTCTAACAACTTTACCTCATCATCCTTCCCTCCTCTTTTCTACTCTGATGGCTCTGTAGCTATTTCTTCTACTGATAAAGCAGACCTCTTCACTCAGACTTTCTCCTCCATTTCCACTGTAGACGATTCCGGAGCTATTCCTTCATCACTTTCTCCCTCTGACTTCCTCATGGCTAACATTAAAATTTATTCAGCTGATATATTTTCTGCCATCACAGGCCTCAATACTAATAAGGCATATGGGCCTGATGGAGCCCCTCCTGTTGTTCTCAAGAACTGTGCTTCTGTGCTATACATTATGGGCTCAAGCAAACTTTCTCATCTCTGTCTATCAACTTGTACCTTTCCTTCTTGCTGGAAGTTTGCTCTCATTCAGCCAGTCCCAAAGAAGGGTGATCATTCCCAAACCTTCTAACTATTGTCCAATTGCATTAACATCCTGTATCTCAAAAGTTTTCTTGCTCTATTCTTAATATATACCAAAAGCATATTTCCTATCACAACCTTCTTTTCTGATCGTCAGTATGGGTTCCGTCAGGGACGCTCCACAGGCCATCTTCTCACCTACCTTTCAGACCTCTGGTCATCCTCCTTTCGGGACTTTGGCTAAAGCTTTGCCATTGCACTTGACATCTCAAAGGCTTTCGATCGAGTCTGGCATAAATCTATATTTCCAAACGGTTTCTTATCCATCTATCTGTGCCTTCATCTCTAGCTTCTTTTCTGGTCGTTCAATTGCCGCTGTTGTAGACGGCCATCGTTCTTCTCTCCTAGATCTATTAATGTAGTGTTCCTTAGGGCTCTGTCCTATCACCAACTCTCTTCCTTTTATTCATCAACGACCTTCTAAGTTGTACATCTAACTCTATCCACTCATATGCTGATGACTCCACCCTTCAATTTTCCATTCAATTCCCATAACGTCCATCTCAGCAGTTACTTCAACAAATAAGGGATGAGGCTATGGCATTTACCTAATGTCTGACTTGGCTCGTATCTCTGACTCAGTAAAAATAATTTGATTGTTTGTAATGCATCAAAGACCCGGTTTTTGCACCTATCAACCCGACAAAATCTTCATAACAGGTATACCTAATGCTAATGCTTAATAATATTTAGCTTAATCCTGCATCACCGTCAAGAATATGCTTGGGGTTTCATTTACTCGGAACTTATCTTGGAAAGACTACATTACATCTCTTGTAAAATCTGCTTCCAAGAGATTGGGTGTGCGTTAAGCCAGATCTCCGTTCCTTCTTTACCCCTGCACACCATGACTCTATACAGGGGTTTTATCCGCTCCTGCGTGGAGTATTAACTTTCATGTGTGGGGAGGCTCTCTACACACAGCTCTTTCTCAATAGGATGGAGCCGAAGGCTTTTCGTTTCATTAACTCTCTCTTACTGACTCCCTTCAACCTTTGTATCTTCGCCGCACTGTTGCATGATTTATCTCTTTTCTATCGCTACTTCAATGATTACTGTTCCTCTGAACTGTCTCCAGATGCATCCCTCCACCCCTACGACGGGCGCGTAGTACTGGTCATGCAGCAAACTCTCACCCCTTTTCATCTAATCCCTTTCTAATGCAAGAGTTAACCGTTACTCCCAGTCCTTCGTTTATGCAACTGGTCAACTCTGGAACTGTCTCTCTGTCTGTACTTCCCGCTCCTTACTTTGATCTCCAGTCTTTTCAAACGTGCAAACGTCCAGACATCTTGAAATGAATGGGATCTTTAAATTTAATGTCTCTCTTACTTTTATTTTTCTCTTGGAAGGAACAGTCTTGTGGGCTCGTTGCCTTTGGTTTCTTCTTCCTCACATAAAAAAAAAAAAAATGGCTTTTGGCAGTTACCCCTAATGTGTCTGCTGTATAATGGGATTCTCGCTCATCTAAAAATGTTATGTGTTTTGTATTCTGGTCAGAGGATGTGTACTATTTCCTGTCTGAACACTAGACATTTCGAGTTGCCAGTTAGTGGTGCATATCGTGCTATGATATATCATAATAATGTCTATAATTATTAGCATGTCTATCAGAATCACAGATTGCCTCAGTAATGGAATTAAAGAGGTTTCTAAACTGAATACCTTATGGAATTTATGTGGATAAGAATGTGAACATTTATGGAAGCAGTAAGAAAGGGCCTTAAAATAGTAGAAAAGAGCTGACAAATATAAGCGTGAGAGAGAGAGAGATTAAAAGTGCAATGTGAAATGAGTAAAGAGTAAACGAAAAATGTATCAGAAAGTGCATACCTCCGCCAAAAGCCATAAAACCTGTAATTTGACAGCGATAGTTCCTATTTCCTAAAGCAGATTTAACAGTTTTACGTCTACATAATCAGTTACCTGTATGATTTTGGCTGCCCACACAATAAAACCAGAGTGCATAATTCCGCCAATGCCATGCAGCTTCTGCATATTCCTGCATCAGCCACCTTGAAATTTACGCATTTTCTTCCTTTTGACCCAAGTGCCTACATATATTCATTGCTTTAATGAAATCCTGCAACATTTTGTTGAGATTAAAAAACGTCGGAGAATATATATCATCTCTCTAACTTCGTTGGTGGAGTGTAGTAATAGCAATAGACTTGTTGGTACCTGTACAACCATTTGATATAGATTAGGTAACAACTATATCCCTTGGTTACTTGAAAGACCGGAAGAGTAAAAGAAGAAGTTTCTTCCCACCCAAATATTCCTCCAGCCGTAGCAGGCAAGGGGAAAAGAAAATTAGAACGACCTCCAGGAAAGCATAATACAAATTCATAATCTATAAAATACGGGATGACTAAAAAGTGTGTTGTACACCTGATGTCACAGAACAAAGTCTTAATGGGAAAAATGTATTAAATTATAATCAACATTATATTTGGTGGTGGCAAAAAGGAAAGTTCAAAGCAGAGACGGGGAATGGAAGGTGAAAGGCAGTGAAGAGGAAGACAAGAGAAAATGAAGAGGCAGGTAGGAAAAATAGTGAGACAGAAGGGAAACTAGAATGAGGCAGAAATGAAGTAGGTAAGTGAGTGTGGATAGGCAAGATAAGACGAAGGAATGTAAGCAGAAAGAAGAGGATAGACATGAGGTAGGTAGGAAGGGCCTTCTGAGATATGTATGAGTGAAGTAAGAGCGATATTAAGTTTAGCAGAAAATGAAGTAGGCAGTAAAGGACAGAGCACGGAAGATAAGACGAAGGAAGGTGGTAAGGGGCAAGTAATGGTGTAGAGCAAGAGGAAGGCAGGAATTAGCAGAGGGAGGTAAGTGGGTGGTTGGTAAACACTAAAACTGAACCAGGAAGAAAGGAGATACAAGATAGGACAAAGAAAGTAAACAGGGAGTGGAGATAGTTAAGAGTGAGGCAGGAGGGAGGCAGAGGTAGATAAGAGTGAGGCAGGAGGTAAACATGTTGAATCAGGCAGAAAATGTGGACAGACTGACAGGCAGGGAGAACGTGAGCAACAAAATAGAGAGAAAAAATGAGAGATTTGTGAGGCAGGAAGGAGCCGGGTGTGAGAGCTGGGGATAAAATGCAGTGAGGTAGGCAGGATATGAAGAGAGAGAGAGAGAGAGAGAGAGAGAGAGAGAGAGAGAGAATTAGCAATATGACAGTTACACAGACACTGAGATGATACGGATCTTAGGAGGACTGCAACGAGTGTGGTCTGACGTTAATGTTGGTAAATAACGATTTCTCCTTAAATAACCGAAAAAAGAGAAGAAAATAATAGAATAGAGGTCTCTCCTCTCCAAACCCTCTGGCAAGCAGTCGTACCGGAAATAAAACATAGGCAAGAGGTAGAAGCCTTCAGAGAGTTCACCACGTTCAGCCTTAACAATGGTCCAAGTTCCGAATGCTTGATTTGTTTATGTTGCCTTGACATTTGGAATCTCAAATGTTCTCAAAATAGGACTAACTTATTCTTGGCTCTAACCCTCTATATTTCCCCTAAGTTTGCAAAAAAGATCAACACTATTAATGTTGGCCTCTAGGGACTTTGACCTTTGGCATCTTGATGACAAAATCCAGTCTCTCCAACTTAGCTTGATCCCCATCCTTCCACCATTAAGAATTGACCCCAAAATTCTTGGAATTATAAAGTCAAATATTTGTCCTTACCATACAATCTTCACGTTTTGTCCTGTTGTCCTAAAAAAAAAAAAAAAAATGCCAGACTGATTGAGGAAGGGAGTTTCAGGGAGCTGTAATATTGGATTTCCGTTGAAGTCAAGAAAAGTCTGAGGGGCATTAAGTCGAAGACTAAGGATATTAATCGAGGTATTCAGTGAAGTTAAGCTAAGTCTGGGTGAGAGTGTGGTACTCTTGCTTGAAAAAAAGAAAAAAAAAGACAGACAGCGCCATTCCTACAGATGCTCCCACTTCCAAAAATAGGTCATCCCCTTCGCTGACAGTCAATCCTTCCCGGTAACCTTTGGCTAAAATAAGATCAAAACAGTTTTAATATTTTTCATGCACAAGCACACAAAGTCGAAATATGACCTTGCCGGTGACCTGATTATTGATCTATTGTCCCGAGAATTGCTTGTGAACTCAATGATCTTCTTGTTGTAGGCCAGGACCCCATGTGCGATGATGATGAGCTATTAAACATACCTTGCGTGCTTTCGAGTTTTGTTGAATCCTATTAGAGTGTTTATACGTCCATTGATGAACAAACGTCACAAATCATAATTCCTTTGATACTGTGGGTTGCTCGTCTGTTTTGGTGCATCGTTAAGAACTCATGAATGATTTTCTATTAAGGTTTTCAACATACTCTGCCTGAGGTTTTTTCACGTTGTGACATTAGCCATTTCACAGATCATTTTACTTTGATATAAAACACTTTGTAGTCAAAGCTTCTCATTTTCAAATAGATTAGCAGCCGTGGCTCAGTGGGTTAGAGTTGCGCTCCGCCTCCACCCCGGAAGGGTCGGAGTGGATCGAAGTCCACCCAAGGGTTATTGGTAGACATCAGGAAGGGCATCCGGTCATAAATGCTACACGCCCCAGTCCAAAAGTCCTCTACCCAGGGGCAACGCCTTAGCCCTTCTGGGATACCTGGCGTAAAACCAAATCATCATCATCATCATAAAGCACCTCACTTCTTTGGCGCCACATTGAAAATTTTACGAAGTATCGATTAATACGTAATGCTTCGTTATTTTACCTAGACACTACACTGCATTGCACCTCACACTGAACTCTGCAGAACCCCTACTTCTGACATTTAATTTACGTGTAAGAAGCTCCATTACTATCACCCTCTGTTGCCTGTCAGTTAACCAGTTCACTATTACCTCTTTCCCTCTGCAAAGGTACTTCACTTTAAACATTACATCTTGTGAGGTTCTCTTAGTAAATACCTTCTAGAGGAAATTTCTGTTTAAAGTGTTATAATGACCGCGTATCATCATGAATAAAATATATATTATTGCAAAGTTCAAGGCTAAGACATTCATACGTAATGTGCCCCAGATAGAGCCATGTGTTGAAGTTATCCCTAATCAAATAGCTGATCAGAGCAAGGTATGATATAATTCTGTGCGTAGTAACGTGTATTAGTACTCTGTTCACATATCTGACGTGTGGCTGGACTGTGATTATTTCAACGAGAGAGAGAGAGAGAGAGAGAGAGAGAGAGAGAGAGAGGACGGTGGAATTAAGTCGAGAGAGGAAGAGGCAGGAAAAAGTGTGGGAGGCAGAAAAAGTAAGAAAAAGAGAGAGAGAGAGAGAGAGAGAGAGAGAGAGAGAGAGAGGACGGGTGTGGAATTAAGTCGAGAGAGGAAGAGGCAGGGAAAAAAGTGTGGGAGGCAGAAAGTAAGAAAAGGAGAGAGAGAGAGAGAGAGAGAGAGAGAGAGAGAGAGAGAGAGAGAGAGAGAGAGAGAAAGTTAAAGAGAGAAAGTTAGGTGCTAGGCACAATGTGAAATGAGTACAGAGCAAACTAGATAATAACGAGCGCCATACCTCCCCCCCACATTGGCAATTTTGACATTAAAAAGGATCCAGAAACAGGATCCTTGGAACATTGTGGGTAATATAGCCTACTGGATCCATAGCCATCCAAAAATTTAATCATTGTGTCCTTGACCAATGGCCCACTCTTTCTACAAAATTTTATTGACATTTAATTGAGAACTTCTGCAGATATTTCTCGGGAAACATAGGGATCCGGATCCGGATCCGGATCCGGATCCACCCCTGTAATTTAATCAATTCTTTCTTCTTTCTGCCCATGGCCCACCATCCAACAAACTTTCACTGAAATTCATTTTGAGAACTTTTGGAGATACTGTGCAGGATACCTCGGATCCCGTGATCCGAACTCCACCCCAGAATTTAATCAATTCTTTTCTTGCCTTATGGGCCCACGTTTCCCACAGGATTTCATTGTAATTCACTGAGAACTTTTTTGGAAGACAGCGTGTGGCACAAACAGACAAACATAGGTGGAATATACAACCTTCCCCAAATTCGTTGGCGGAGTGAAACTAGTAAGCTAATCAGGAAGCGCATACCTCAGCCACCACCAATAAAATTCATGATTTTTGAGCAGTAATTCCCACTTCCTATCAGATGAATTTTTATGCGGTCTCACATAGCCAAGTAATTCGACGATTTTAGTCTCCCCCTAACACAAAACTCAGGGAGCGCATGTACCTCCGTTAATGCCAATGAAATGTATTACTCATACCTGCATCAGGATCAGCTGCACCTTAAGCAACTCTTCCTTGACCCATTGCCGACCTATTTACAATATTTTATTGAAACTCGATAACAAGTTTTTGAGATATCTTGTACACAAACATACAAAAATACAGGTGAGCACATCGTCTCTCTAACTTTGTTGGTGGAGGTTCTAACAGCACCAGACTTGTTAGTACCTTTGCAATTATTTATTGATTAGGTAATGGCAATGATATCTCTTGTATGCTTGAAAGATAAGGTTATGGTATATAAATACGAAGCCTCCTCCTCCTACCAAAAAATTACTGTAGTAGAATCCGGCAGGAAGAAAGTTGAGAACGACCACGAAGAAGCATAACAGAAAGTGCTAATTCATAAAATACGGGATGACTAAAATTGTGCCCTACACTTGTCACAGAACAAAGCTCAACGGGAAACAATAGATTAGAGTCAACATTACTAGTACATCTGGTATGCTGAGAGGAAGCAGGAAACAAGCGGGGAATGAAAGATTAGGGAAGTGACAAGGAGGCAAGAAAAATGAAGAGAGGCAGGTAGGCAATATAGTGAAACAGGAGGGACATCAGATTGAGGCAGGAAATGAAGCAGGTAAGCAAGCAGGATAGGCAAAATAAGATGAAAGAATGTAAGCAGAAAATGAGGATAAGCATGAGGTAGTTAGGAAGGTCCAGAGATATGTAGGAGTGAAGTAAGAGAGAAACCAAGTCGTGCAGAAAATGAAGTAGGCAGCAAGGATAGATATGGAAGATAAGAGGAAGGAAGGTAGGCGGGAAGTGAGTGTAGGCGAGAGAAAGGCAGGAGTTGGCAACGGGAGGTAAGTGGGTGGTTGGTAAACACTAAAAATGTTGACGGAGGAAAGGAGAGACAAGATAGGACGGCAGAAAGTAAACAGGGAGTGGAGATAGTTAAGAGTGAAGATGAAAGAGGCAGAGGTAGGTAAGAGTGAGGCAGGAGGAGGGAAACATGAGTCAGGCAGAAAATGAGGCAGGCAGGGAGAACGAGCAACAAAATAGAGAGAAAAACTGAGAAATTTGTGAGGCAGGAAAGAGCCAGTGTGAGTTAGGGATAAAATGTAGTGAGGTAGGCAGGATATGAAGGAGGCCGAGAGAGAGAGAGAGAGAGAGAGAGAGAGAGAGAGAGAGAGAGAGAGAGAGAGAGAGACAGACAGACAGACAGACAGACAGAGAGAGAGAGAGAGAGAGAGAGAATTGCAGTTTCACAGTTACACAAGTTACACAGATCTTAGGACTGCAAAGAGGTGGTCTGACGTTAATGTTGGTAAAGAGTACACTTCTACTCACAAACCATAAAGAAAAAGATATAGCAGAAAGAAGCCTTTTTCCTACAAACCCTCACAGCAGTAGTGGTACAGAAAACTAAATAGAAAGAGGTAGAAGCTCTCAGAGATTACATTACGAGCTCTCTACAAATGGTTTTGGGGCAAAATACTTGATTTTGTCCTGTTACCTTGCCACTGATCGATTGTTCTCAAAATGTGATTAATTTATTCTTGTCTGACCCTCAACATTTCCCCTAAGTTTGCAAAATAAAGACCAACGCTACCTACATGTACCTCCTGTTACCTTTACCTTTGACCTCTTGATCTTAAAATCAGTTCTCTCCATCCTTGCTTGACCTTTCATCCTTTCATCAACTTTACCCATAACTTTTGATGTATAAAGTCAAATATTTGTCCTTGCCATATGATTTTGGCCATTGCGCTTCTGTTTTAAAAATGTACAGGAGTCTTTCATGGAAGGAGGAATTTCAGGGGCCTAATATTGGACTTTATTAGATACACTAAAGTCTATGGTCATCCCTCAGTGGCCATGGGTTCAGAAATTTTCAGGCTCCCCTGACCGGCCCCGGGACCATTAAAATAATTTAAAATAATTTCTTTTTCTTACATATGTGAAGAAGATTGTTTGGCGCACCTGGCATTGTGTTATTTAGTTTTCTAAACCCATCTTGTGATTCGTTATGATTTGAGGAAGGTATCGTAAATTAATGCAAGTGCCATTAACATGTCAACAGAGGGGGGGGGGTACATCAGGGAACTTGAGGTCCCCACAAGGAGGGAATCACACAGCCGCGAGCCTATACATATCTAGAGCGGCACGGATTATGACCTTGACCTTGACCTACTTTCACCAATTTCGAACTCAATGATTTTCATCCCTACTACTCACCTGTAAAATTTTGTGATGATATCTTGCCCGGTTGTGAAGTTATCGAGCTAAGAGGTACGCAGACAGACAAATAAACTGGAAACAATACTCGTAGGAGATTTTCATCCATACTACACACCTTTAAAACTTTTTTATATCCATACTACACACCTGTAAAACTTTTTTATATCTTGAGCGGTTGTGAAGTTATCATGGTAACAGAGAGACAGACCTTGACTTACTTTCGCCAGTTTCAAAACCGCGATCGCTTTTTTCCACTACTACACACCTGTAACACTTTGTGACGATATCTTGAGTGGCTGCGAAGTTATTGTGCTAACACACACACACACACACACACACACACACACACACACACACACACACACACACGCACACACACACACGCACACACGCACACACACACACACGCACACACGCACACACGCACACACACACACACATTGAAAACAATACCAGCTTCGCTATTGCAGATCGTAGAAAAGTGACCACCTGATTGCTTTGGATGGCGAGTAGGGTCGGGTAAACGTACCAGTGACCTTCGTTGCCTTCCCATAATTGTTTGGAGTCTTTTATAGCTCGTGTTAATTTGACGTCACCGGCATGTCAGAGCAAAACGTTGCTAGATGCCACCAGCAATCAAGGGGTTAAGTCGATGCCTCAGTGCCTAAATATGGGGATTTGATAAAGTTGCTAAGTCTGAGAGAGGGCAACACTTCATTTTCATATGAATAAACAAATATATAAAAGATACATGAACAACATTATTCCTACAGATGCTTCCACATCGAAATATACTGTAGGTCTACCCATTTGCTGACCACCAATCCTTCAAGCAAATTTGGCTATAATACGATCAAAACTGTTTTAGTATTTTGTTCAAGCACAGACACACAGGAATCGAAGTATGACCTTGTCTGTGACCCTGATTATTGACTGTTTTGAAAATTGCCTTTGAACTCAATGACCTCTTAGTTATAGGCCTTAAACTCATGTGGGTCAATGATGAACTACTGTAATTATCTTCCCTATTCAAACTTTGCTGAATTCTTTTAGAAGAGTACGTATGATGGTGCAAAGGCTGCAGTGCGTGTGGATGGTGAACTAAGTGAATTTTTCTCTTTGAAGGTTGGGTTGAAACAGGGATGTGTCATGTCTCCATGGTTGTTCAATCTGTACATGGATGGGGTAATAAAAGAGGTACAAGGTAGGGTAGTGGATGTTGAGTGGCCCTGGTGAGAGAGGATAGTGTTTGGAAACTCCCTGTACTGTTGTTTGCAGATGATACTGTGTTGTTGAGTGAAGACGAAGGGGAGCTGCAAGGCTTGGTGGATGAGTTTGGGAGATTGTGTAAGAAACGGAATCTAAAGGTGAATGTAGGGAAGAGTAAAGTGATGGTCTTTGAGAGAGGTGAAGTCAGTGAATGTACAGCGAGGTTGGATGGTGAGGAATTGGAAAATGTGAGTACGTTTAAGTACTTGGGTAGTGTGATGAGTAAGGATGGAGGTTTGGAGGGTGAAGTGCTTGAAAGGGTACAGCAGGGAAGAAAGGTTGCTGGTTCTTTGAAAGCAATGATAAGAAACAGGGAAGTGTGCATGGAAGTGAAAAAGTTACTACATGACAGTATTGTGATACCAACTCTAACGTATGGAAGTGAAGCTTTTGGACCTTGTTGGAAGGACACAAGTCAAGAGTGAGAGCAGTGGAAATGAGTTATTTAAGAGGAGCCTGTGGAGTCACGTGGAGAGACAGGCTGACGAATGAGGATATAAAGGAGCGTTGTGGGGTGGATGTGGATGTGTTAGGGAAGCGTTATGAGGAACACACTGAGGTGGTTTGGCCATGTGGAGAGGATGGAGGGTGAAAGACTGACGAAGAGAGTGTATGTGAGTGAGGTGGAGGGGGAAGAGGGAGGGGAGGCCGAGGATGAGATGGAGGGATGGGGTGGAGAGGTATATGAGAGAGGGGGGTGTGAGTTGGAGCAGGGCAGTGAAATGGCAGGAGACAGGGCGACTTGGAGGCGGCCATCATAACCTGTCATTTTTTGATACATGCACTTTCACTTTAGGTGTCACATTCGAATTTTGACGAACCATTGCTTAATCCCACATCGTTGTCATTTACATAATTATATAGTACATTCCATTCTACCTGACACTGAACTCTGGGGAAACCCCATTTGTAACATTTACTTAAGGCATAGATGCTTTGTCATGGACTCGCCAAATTGTTTTAATACATTGATTGTATTAAAAAAAATCTGGCGGCGCAACTGCCAGGGTCATATGTCACCGAAAAACAAAGTAAAAGACGCAGCAAATAAAATTGCATATTAAAAAAAAAAAAAAAAGGTAATATCTGTTAGTTTGGAAAAAATACCAAAAATAAGAAGAGAATTTTTTTATAAAATGACAATTACTTATAAAAGTGGAAGGAGACCCGCCTCCTGAAAAAAAATAAAAACATCAGTAAAATTGCTAGAGGCTTCACTAAGCATTGAGGACAAACAATAGGCACCATCTGCCCCCTTATGCCTATGGAGGAATCTCTGACGTAGGTCCCCCAAACTCGGACACTCGACCAGCAAGTGACGGATATTAAGGGGAACAAGGCAGTCATCACAGTACGGTTGAGTCTCACCACTCATGAGGAACCCACGTGTAAACCGAAAGTGCCCAATGCAAAGCCTAGCAAGAGCCACCTCCAATCGCCGAGGCATGGAGGGGAGAACCCTTGGCAGAACCACTCTCTGAAAGATCTTCTTTCAGCTTATTATGAGTAACATCATCCCAGTATCTCTGCCAAGAAGTACGAATTGTGCACTGCAAGTAAGGTGTTACATCAGAAGCAGAAAGCGGGTAGGCCTAGTCAGCTGGGGGCTGTTGAGAAGATTCAGCTTTAGCTAATGTATCTGCCCTCTCATTGCCCACCACACCAACATGAGCCGGACCCCAACAGAAGTCTACATGGCGGCCACGACGGCCAATAAGAAAAAGCCACTCTAAAATTGATAAAACCAATGGATGGGATGCATTAAAAGACTCCAGTGCAGACAGCATTACGTGAGTCACTAAAAATCACAAAAAACGGATTGGGGGAGAGTAAAAATGATTTTAAGAGCACATGTAATTGCAGTCAGTTCCGCCGTATACACTGAAGTAATGCCAGGTAGGCTACCGCCTCTACTAAAGGAAGGTAAGACAACACCAAAACCTACTCCAGTATCAGTCTTAGACCCATCAGTATTGACAGGGACAGAACCCTCATGAGTGCAGGCATGTTCCAAAAAGTGAGGAAATGAGAGAGGGTCACCTGAGAGGAAAGCGAGCCTTTATTTTCTTTCAACAACGGACCAACAAAATGTCACACGAGGGAGTAGCCAAGAACCCGCCCTTGGGGTCCGATGTGGACAAACTGCCAGTCTCGGAACAGAGAGGGCTAACATAACAGACCGGACCCTGTAACCAAAGGGCTTCGGGAAACTAGGACGGGTGTCATAAACAGTAGATCGGGAATCCTGGGAGACGATGACACAAGAAATTGAGTCTGGAATGTGTTGAAGACGATAGTGTTTTCATACAAATTCATGACATTGTATTATTATGGGAATTCAAGATGCATTAGTGAAAAAAACAGAAATATTCACTCAGCTAACTGTCCTGACAGGGCTCCAATCGGGATTGTTCTCAAAATGTTCGTTATTGTTTCACTAGTGATTGTTTTTATGCACGCCCTTGGCGCATTACTGAGTGACACTTTTGTGTATTTATCATTGCTCCGCCCTGCCTTTTTAGCCGTTAAGCTTAGCCACGCCTACTTTCGGTGATCATGTATTGCTATGCGGCTAGCGTGAAAACATTAGTCACCTGATGTAGTGCTGCCATGGGAAGAGGACACTGAGAACAGTGCAGAGAAGTGAAGACCCCGTCTTAGCGGCTTACACCCAGCCTCTAGCAGTGCTACTACCCACGCATTTCCCCACCGAGCTGGTGATCGGCAACAGTGGACGTCAGCAGTGCACAGGAATGTGGCCTGAGTAGCAGTGCCATCCAGTCTCTTCACATCCATAACTTCGTTTTCAACACTGACCAGTATTTTTCTTTCTGTGTTTTCTAAGCTTAAGAGTATTAGCAAGCTGTCTGATTTAAGTGAGTGATTACTCGTTTATCTTGTAACGCAAGAATTCAATTTGTTTGTAGTCAATAAATTTTTCAGTTCTTATCTTTGAGCTTGATTAAAATGTAAGAATCATGCTTCATTTCTCCTTACTGTGCTTACGTCAGTTTGCTGCCCCCAATTTGCACAAACTTCTTATATTAATCACGACTGGTAGTTAAGCCAGTTCTTTCATATTAATTCATAAATCCATTTGCGCCAGCCAGGAGCTAGCACCAGCAGGAATCTGTCTTTATTTGTATTAATTATCGATTGTCAGGGCTGAGGACACTTTATCAGAGGCCAAGAGTATCAACAGTCCAGCATTCCTGAGTGATTAGTCTTCGCTGTATACTGTTGAGAAAGTTTATGAAATTCTCGTTTTTAGAGAATCGGCAAAGTAAGCCAGAATAAAGTAAAACTTATTACTTTATTTAACAAGTCAATTGCTCACGTGTCAGTGGTGACTCCTTTTCTCCCAAAAGTAGTGGAGATACATTCAGTATAGATATTGTATACTCAGTATACTCCTTTTTCCACTGCTACAACTGACAACTTATTGGTAATTTATTCATATTTCACTTCCACCCTTGACATGCTCCACTTACTATTTCTCCCTGTCACTTGCCATTTAGCCAGTTCACTGTCAACTGGTCCTCGTAGATTCTTCACTTTTTCAGTACTTCTTGTAAAGTTCTGTTGGTAAAAGTCCTCTAGAGATTTCAATTAAAGTGTCATGTGTCCGCGTTTCATCATAAATACTATATATATATATATATATATATATATATATATATATATATATATATATATAATTGTAAATTTCAGGCTAAAAGCCAGACATGATCTACCTCACATGAAACCATATTGGGTATCCTTAACGAAATAGCTGATTAGTGCAAGCTATGACATAATTCCATCTGTAAAAACATGAATTAGTACTCTGCTTATAACTAACGTGCAAATGACTGGTACGGAATCATGAGAGAGAGAGAGTTAGGTAGGAACTGCTGGTGTGAGTGAGACAGATTTAAGTGAAGCTATGAGGAGAGAGAGGCAGGAATTGCTGGTGTGAGTGAGAAGCAAAATTACGTCAAGATAGGAAGAGACAGGAAAGAGAGAGAGAGAGAGAATGTGGAGTTTCGTGAGGTATAAATATTCTTGAACAAATGAGGCTTCTAAAACTGCCGACACTAGGAGGAGACCATAGTTATGAAGACAAGAATGTGAGCATAAAATAGAGGAGAAAAGAAGAGAGTGTGGAAGGGAGCAGGTAGAATGGTGATTTTGAAGGAAGAGTGGGAAGAAAGGGCGAGAAACCAGGATGCAATCATTGCAAAAAAACTGGAAGAAAAAAAGCTCTCATATGGGGAGGAAAATAATATACATGACTAGGTAGCATACAAAAATGACAGAGAAAGTAAGAGCTAATGTTCGTTAACTGAGGCCGGTATAGCCACCTGCGGCCATACCCATAGACTGCATGACCATCAACTGGTATAGCCATCAGAAGGTATAACCATCAGCTGGTATAAACATCAAATGGTATAACCATCAACTGGTATAACCATCAGAAGGTATAACCATCAGCTGGTATAAACATCAAATGGTATAACCATCAACTGGTATAACCATCAGAAGGTATTATCATCAGCTGGTATAAACATCAAATGGTATAACCATCAACTGGTATAACCATCAGAAGGTATAACCATCAGCTGGTATAAACATCAAATGGTATAACCATCAACTGCTATAATCATCAGAAGGTATAACCATCAGCTGGTATAAACATCAATTGGTATAACCATCAACTGGTATAACCATCAGAAGGTATAACCATCAGCTGGTATAAACATCAAATGGTATAACCATCAACTGGTATAACCATCAGAAGGTATAACCATCAGCTGGTATAAACATCAAATGGTATAACCATCAACTGGTATAACCATCAGAAGGTATAACCATCAGCTGGTATAAACATCAAATGGTATAACCATCAACTGGTATAACCATCAGAAGGTATAACCATCAGCTGGTATAAACATCAAATGGTATAACCATCAGATAGTTTAACCACCAGCTGATATAACTATTAGCTGGTATAATCATCAGCCAGCATAGCCATCAGCCAGCATAACCGTTAGTAAACATAACGGTCAAGCGGCATAGTTAACTGCCAGCATACCCATCAACCTCCACAGTCATCAGCTGGAATATTGTTGGCCAGTGTAATCAAAAGCTGACATTAATCACAGCCGGCATAACCATCAGCCGTGATAACAGTAGCCTGGCATAGCCATCGATTGGAATAACCATCAGCCGGCTTAACAGTTAGCCTGCATAATGTCGTTCAGCATTACCATCAGCTGACACTACTGGCAGCCTGCTTAGCCAGCACTTGGCATTATAGTCAGCCAGTATAACCATCGTCCTGCAGAACCGTCAGCCGACATGCATTTCAGCCAAGAAAGCCATACGAAGAGTTAAGATGAGTA
>NC_136955.1:25128365-25140865 GCF_032717465.1 Coenobita brevimanus
AGCAGACTTTTCGTATAGTTCGGTACGAGCCGATTCGAAGCACACAGTCAGTGCGGCGTGGTGTTTCAGGTGCTACTATAGTGTGCGGTTTACCGGGATATTAACACTATAGCGTGCGGTTAGGATAGGATAGGATAGGATAGGATAGGTTAGGGTAAGATAGGATAGGTTAGGGTAAGATAGGTTAGGTTAGGTTAAGATAGCTTAGGATAGGTTTGGGTAGCTTGGGTTAGGTTAGGTTAGGATAGGATAGGGCAGGACAGAATCTAACTTAACCTAACGTAACCTATCCTCTCCTATCCTACCCTGTTCTTTCCTACCGTGTACAGTTCTGTCCTGTCCTATCTTAACTTTACCTACCCTAACTTATCCTGTCCAAACTTAACCTAACCTATCAGATTCTAACCAAATCTAACCTAACCTAATCTAACCTATCCTAGCCTAGCCGCACGCTGTAGTGTAAATGCCTGGTAGACCTCACACAATAGTGGCACCATGAATCATTCTTACACAGTACTCTTTTCTTCTACTACGTTCTTTTCTTCGATTGTTCTTCGACATATGAGACACTTTAAAATTCTCTCAGTTCATCGTGCATTGCTTCCAGGTATGCCTCGAAGGAGACCATTTGACAGAAAAATGGGGTGGGGGATTGCTCACAAATCTTGCCTCAGAGTTACAAAAATGTTATATATATATATATATATATATATATATATATATATATATATATATATATATATATATATATATATACTACTTGCGTAGATGTAATTCAAGAGAATGTCCGTAGTGTTGCTGCTGGGTTGTGAGGGGAAGTACTGTATATCCTCTGCACCCCAGGTCTCTGTCTCTGTCTCTCTTTCTGTCTGTCTCTGTCTGTCTGTCTGTCTCTGTCTGTCTGTCTGTCTCTCTCTCTCTCTCTCTCTCTCTCTCTCTCTCTCTCTCTCTCCTGCTCTTTAGCGTTATATACAGAATTTATACCTCCTGTTATTTTTATTATACTTTTCGAGGGTAGAGCAAGCAAGAAGAGAGAAGGTAGCGGAGAGGAGAAGACGAAGTTCAGAAAGAGAAAACGGGATAGAGGAAGAGAGAATGAGAAAGGAAAAGTGGTGGAAGAAGAGAGAGCAAGGAGAGAAGAAAGAACTGGAGAAATAGGGACAGTAAATAGATAAGACGAGAGACAGAAGGAAAAGAATACCATGAGTTAGAAGGGAAAAAGAGGAAAGTAGACAATAAGCCGGAAGGAAGAAGTGTTGATGAAAATGAACGTAGACTGAGTAAGAAATCTATAAAGAATATGATCGTAGGAAGAAAAGGATGAAGAGAGAGAGAGAGAGAGAGAGAGAGAGAGAGAGAGAGAGACAGACAGACAGAGACAGAGAGAGAGAGACAGAGACAGAGACAGAGACAGAGAGAGACAGACAGACAGACAGACAGAGACAGAGACAGAATAAAGGAAAGAAAAAGAAGAGAGCGTTCTGACAGACTAAGATAAGGGAGAGGAGAGGAGAAAATATGAAGGAAAATGGAGAACGAACTAGAGGTGTGTGTGTGTGTGTGTGTGTGTGTGTGTGTGTGTGTGTGTGTGTGTGTGTGTGTGTGTGTGTGTGTGTGTGTGTGTGTGTGAGAGAGAGAGAGAGAGAGAGAGAGAGAGAGAGAGTTACACCATATTCGGTACTTTCTTCAACAATTCAGTTCATTCGACATTACATAAACTTTCACAGTCAAAAAATGTGTAAACGTAGCAAGGCGAGAAAACAAATAATAGATTTTAATAATGACAATCCTTGTCTAAAACTACAGGGCTGCAATCAAACAAAATATAATTATGATTGAACAGAGGCTTAGGTAGGTATTTTATGTTTGATACCGTAAACATGCACTCACCCGCACATAGGCATACATATTGACATGCAATCACTCGTACAGACATACATAATGCATAATACATACATACATACAAAAGCACAGCAAACACGAATGCACACATACATACCTCTCTCTCTCTCTCTCTCTCTCTCTCTCTCTCTCTCACACACACACACACACACACACACACACACACACACACACACACACACACACACACACACACACACACACACACACACACACACACACACACTCAAAGTTATTACAATACTCCCATTTGCACTTGCGTCGAAACCAATCAGAAAAAATGAGCTGCTTAAAGCCATACGCACAGACAAGGCAAAGAGAGAGAGAGAGAGAGAGAGAGAGAGAGAGAGAGAGAGAGACGATATGCCAAGGAAAACAGAGAGAGGAAGAGTTTTAGGCGAGGAGGGAACGAAGAGGAGGAAGAGATAGTAAGAGGCAAGGATGATGAAAAACGAGACTCTAAGTGAACGAAAATAAAGGAGAGATAGAGACAGGAGAGAACAAGAGGAAAGGCGACAGCAACAGTGTGGAGGATAAGAGAGAGAATAAAGCGAAAATAGCACTAGGAGGAAATGAGTTCATGGAAAAAAGAAGACATAACCACATGGATATGTAGAAAGACTGAGAGACATAAAGATAGATATAGACGGCCTGATATATGGAGTGAGAGAGAGATTAAAAAGGGGTGTTACAAAGAGAAAACAAGAGCAAACAGATTGCAAACCTACGCCAAGGCGGAGTGTGTGGTAGATCTTATGGAGATGTTATCTTGAAATTTTTGTGCAAGAATTGTGGGCATTATTTACTGAGTTAGACGTAAAAATGTTGAAATTGTCAATGTCCTGCAATGGTAGAGAATCTTAACAAATTCATGGATCCGGATGATGATCCGGATCACCACCAACATCTAATGGACTGTTCATTGGGCCATACCCTACTCCTAAAAAAAAAAAAAAAAAAAAAAAAAAAAAAAAACAGCAAATCCGTTCAAACTTTTTGAGTAATGCTGCTAACTGATAAACAAACAAACCAACGCTGGCAAAAATATAACCTCCTTGACGGAGGTAATAAATTGGAAAGATAGGGACTATATGAAATTAGAGCAATAGATAAGTCAATAAAAGTGGAACGAGATGCGAGGAAAGAGGAAGCAAAGGAGTCAACAGTAAATGAGGAAGCAACGGAAGAGAAAGATTGTAGGTGATAGGGTGTAGGAGGGATAGAAAACATGCGGGCAGTAAGGGATACTGAGGAAGGAGGAATGGGAGTGACGAGAAATTAAACGACAGACGACAAAGCAAACAAGAACAAGTGAATATAAAAGGGAAATGGAACGAAAAGTAAGCAGTAAAATTAAAGAAAATACAGGAAACGGTCGAGAAACGGATGATTAATGAACGGGAGAGAGAGAGAGAGAGAGAGAGAGAGAAGAGGGAACGACAAGGGGACATTGAAAGTAGGAGGAAGGGCTTTAGACAAAGTTGGGAAGAAGAGGAGGAAGAACAAGAGAAGGAGGAGGAGGAAGAAGAACAAGAGGAGAAGTAGGAGGAGCTAAATGGAGGCAGCAAGGAAAAAATGTACCTAAGTCAGGGATCAAAGGTGGGGAAGAAATGGAAAGAAGAGGAAGACAAACACAGAAACAGGGGCTGAGAGAGTAAATGTGTGGAGAATGAAAAAGGACACCCAGAGATGAAGGTAAGACTTAGATGAGATGGTTTCGTAGATGAGAGAGTTATGGTACATAGAATTACGCAAGGACACAGACCTCTCACATCCTACCGTCTCTACGACGTGGTCCGGTTAACGCTAGAACATAAACCTAGTCACAAAAGTACGAAAAAATATTAGTACAGCAGAAGGTTCTCCCCCACCCTCCACACTCTCCGGCATCTGCCATGGTGGAAAAGCAAGTGAAAAGTAAGCAACACCTTGCAGGACTGCAAAGCCTGAAGTATATTTCATAGAATCGGAAGAAAGTAGTGTCAGAATTTAAGCAAAAATAATGAATATGGAGTAATATAATAATACGTTACACAATGAACACAACTTTTTTAAACACTAACAAGTGAATTTAATTTAACCATAAACTTTTTTGTGCGTGTTAATTATACAGTGTTTCAGCATGATATTCTCATCTTATCTTGACAACAACAGAGATGTACTGTAAATGCATGTTTACATCCATTTAAATGATGTGTACACACACACACACACACACACACACACACACACACACACACACACACACACACACACACACACACACACACACATTCCTACAAGTGCATTTTTTCAATTGAGGCAAACTTTCAGAACTAATGGAAGAGCTGTCTGGGATGATTTTGAAGCTCTTTGGGTGAGGTCGTCCGCCCACACCCAACAGATTATGTTAGATCAGGAAAAGTCAGATTTCATGGGTTACATTGTGCCTAGGGGGGACAAATGGTGGTCTAGTCTGTTCTGGAAAGTGTTTATGGAGGTACTTTCCACTATATAATTATTCAGGTAGCCTGTTCCTCTCCCCGATCACATCGTTGGTAAAGAAATACTTAGTATTTTCTAGGTTAACTCTGTTTCCCTTGAGTATGAGGCCATTTGCACGTGTTGACAAGTTTGGGCAAAGGAGAAAAACTGTTATGCTTGCAGTATCAAATCCTTGAAGAATCTTAAATGATTCGATAACTTTTCTTGAAAACGGTGATTTTTCACGGAAAAAAGTACAGTTCTCTTTATTTCTCATCAAATAGCTTGTTACGAAAGGAAGGTATTTATTTTGTTGCACGCAGATGTACAGATTATAGTTTAGCAAAGTCTTTACGTTGGTGTGGAGACCAGAACTTCACTGGAAATATTAGATGTGGTCGTACCAGGCTTTTATAATGTGGGATAGTTAAATCTCTACTTTTAAATCTGAAATTTCTATTGGCGAATATCAATACCCTATTTGCATTCCTGGAAAATTGGTTACACTGTTGTGAGATTTTGAGATCCTTTTATATCGTCACTCCTAAATCTCTTACACAATTGATCTGCCTTGATTTCTGGCCAGGCATATGATATTCACATTTTTTTCATCTTCCGATCTGCAAAATTTGACATTGTTATCATTAAATAGCATATGACATTATGTATACCATTCATTAAATTATGTTTAAATCTTGCTTTAAGTTTATTTTGTCTTCATCAGACAGAAAAGCACCACTTATTTTGGTATCATCTCCAAATTTATATGTAAGATTCTTAAGGCTCACATCCATGTTGTTAATGTATACTGTAAAGAGAAAGGACCCTAGCACTGAATCCTGTGGCACTCCGCTATTCACTGAGACACACACACACACACACACACACACACACACACACACACACACACACACACACACACACCGGACATAAAGGCAAATAGGGCGCAAGAGGGAAAAAGATAATGATAACATAATAACATAAAAAGAGGGGATGGCTGCAATATGACAGCTGGCCCATGATAAGCAGCTCTTACAAGAGCGTCACTAAACTGGAATAAGACAAGGATATGAAATAAGAAAGGAAATGTTTTAAAAGAAGATAAACAGTAGGAAATAAAATCAGAGTGTAGAGTAAAGAGGGACTGTGCAAAAATGCATGAATGAAACTAGAGAAAGAGCGGAAAGTAAATGAGATAATGGAATAATGAGAATGACAAACGAATAAGAGAAAGAGGGAAGAGAAAATACATCCATTAAGTTGAAGTAGTAGCAACATAAAATTACTGAGAGAGAGAGAGAGAGAGAGAGAGAGAGAGAGAGAGAGAGAGAGAGAGAAAGAGAGGTCAAGGAAAGAATGGTTGCTACAAAAAGAAGTGGGAGAGTAAGGGTTGAAGGGAAGAAGAAAAATTTTATTGGATAAAAGATATGTTAAAGATGAATGCCGGGAGACTGACTATTGAGGAAGCAGAAGAGTGTACAGTAAATGAGGGAGTAGGAAAAGAGGCAGATGGCAGGAGACAGGGAAAGAGTAGGTGGTAGAGAACGAATGAGGAGACAGGGAATCAAAAAAAAAAAAAAAGAAAGAGAAAGGAGGAGAACAACTAACAGAAGTAAATAAAAAATCAAGTAACTAGGAGGCACAGAAAATGGAGATGAGGATAAGAGAGATAAACAGTAAAACTATAAACATCAAAGGAAGCGGCGGAGAAAGCGATGGTTAATGACAATAATAAAGGAGAGAGAGAGAGAGAGAGAGAGAGAGAGAGAGAGAGAGAGGAGGGAAAGGGCTCAGGGGAGATAAAGAAGTAAGAAGACACGCCGGGGAAAATTGAAAGTGAGAGGCAGAGCTTTGGACGAGAATGGGAAGAGGAAGAAGAGGAAAGTGAGATAATAGGAGGAGGCAGGAAGGAGATATATCAGGACTGAGGGACCGATGCTGGAGGGAAGTGAAAAAGAGGGAGAGAGGAGAGAAAAAGAGAGTGAAAGAGCAAGTGTCTGGAAACTGATAAAAGGCAGACTGAAATGAAAAGAAATCTTTTGTGTGTGTGTGTGTGTGTGTGTGTGTGTGTGTGTGTGTGTGTGTGTGTGTGTGAGAGAGAGAGAGAGAGAGAGAGAGAGAGAGAGAGAGAGAGAGAGACTTGTAGTTCATATTAATCTTACGGTTCTCCGCGCACGCTCGCACGCATGCTCGCACACACACACACACACACACACACACACACACACACACACACACACACACACACACACACACACACACACACACTTTGTTTCATGCTCTCAATTAACCTTGCTAGTTGAGAGAAGCCCCCAGCGAGGATAAAGGTAAGTACATTCTCTGAAATTCAATCGCTCATCTGTCCTACATAATCGCCTACACAAAGCAATTTTAAAACATCCTCAACCAGGCAGAACTGATTTGTGGTTTGCTCCAGTCCTTTCAGCTTTTTTGTTGTTATATACAGATCACTCCCAGCAAGCCAGCATTTCCATTAAATAGTTTATTCCCATTTTTTTCTTTTCTATTTTCATCTTTCACTCTTATAGATGCTCAGATCTCTATCATTCTGTGTCACATCGACACCAAACTTATATTTACTTGACGTCCCAAGTTCCTTCTCATTGAATATGCTTGTGATCTGTATATCTTTATTCTCACATCATCCTCTCTTTCCATATGGCAAAACCACACTAGCACTTTGTCTCGAACTTTCCATCATACTGCTGTTGCTTCCACGCCTCTCTTTTATAGCATCATTTTCCACAAACAGACCTTCTCACCCCTTTTATTGGTCTGGGATACTTAACTCTAACACCTCTATTTTTTTTTTTTTTTTTTTATGTGCTTTGCATTCAGGGCTCATAAATCTGATCAACACAGCACAGTGGACATGAATATCTCTTCACATGTTTGAATAATTCATCTGAACAGTTACTGGTCTTTCTTTCCAAACACTTGTGAATACCCCGAACACTTTGACATTATTATCCTATCATTTATTTCAAGTCCTGTAGTTCAGTCTTCTGTTATATGTATTCGACACCGAAATGTATAAAATGCTTCACTTCCTCCACCTCTTCCTCATTTAGACTTATACCGTTTTTCTCTGTCCCTGTCCTTCATCATTTTGTTATTTCTTACATTGATTGTCATTATCCTTCTGTCGCAAACTTTTACACCTGAGTTTCTAATCGCCGAAGTTTACCTACCCAGTCTGCGACCAATACTATATCATCTAGTAACAACAACGGCTTTCCTTCCCACTCCCTCCTCTCTCGGCTTCTCTCAAACATGCCCCTCTTCCTAGCATTCTTATGTCTTCCTCTTTTTCCAGCCGATTCAGATATAGGTGAACAGCACAATAATATAACGCATCTCTGAAGCAACTCCACATAATTCTCTAACTATTCACTCCTTTTTCTCCCTACTCGCCTACCCTACTCTACTTCTTCAGTATTAAAATAAAAGTCAATTCATCTACTTAAAGACGTACATTAATTTAATTCTTTTATTCTCCAGACAATTATCTTCCGTATATGAGAAACTGTTCGAGCTGGGTAAACTATATTCAATAATCTCTAACTCCATCACTACTGTACGTCTCATATAACCAGTAAAGTGAGATTCGTGAGGCGTGAGGACCGAGCGAGCGCCATGTTATCACAATGTCCCTCTGATATAAAATTATAGACGGAATCTCCGATGTGCTAGTGTTCGTGCGAATAAACTCAGTTTTACAGTAAAATGGAAAATCTTGTTTTAATCTGATTTCGTACTTGAGGCGTTCACCGATTAGAGCCGAACGCTTCCATGGAAAACTCAAGATTCCAAGGGGTTCTTACGCCTTTATGGGTAGGTTTTTAGTTGGTAACAAGATTTATTGAACGAATGTATCACATGCAGAAAGCATTTCAACTCTACTTCACATAGGACTCAAGTTATTAGCGTGATGGTCGGGTCGGGACTGACCAGGTCCGGCTGGGTCGGGCCGCTCATTTCCAACCTTAACTAAGAATAAACATTGTTTTCTTGCTCGTAATTATCTTGGGAAAGCATGAAGAAAAAGGAAAAATCGTCACTGTCAAGCAGGCAGGTGTTAAAAGCTTCCCTCCCACCCCATATCATAGTAAAGCATACCAGAAGACGTATCTATCATCTCTGTTAAACGCCTCCTCCAGTTCAATAAAAGCATCAATGACCTTCTAGACTGTACATCTAACCCTATCCACTCGTACGCTGATGACTCCACCCTTCACCTTTCCATTCGGTTCCCGCAACGCCCATCTCAGCAGTTACTTCAACAAACAAGGGATGAGGCTATGGCACACCTAATGTCTGACTTGGCTCGTATCTCTGACTGGGGTAAAAATAATCGTGTTGTTTTTAATGCATCAAAGACTCAGTTCTTACACCTATCAACCCGACGAAATCTTCCACAGGTGTACCCACTAATGTTTAATAATACTCATCTTAATCCTGCATCATCCTTGAACATGCTTGGGGTTTCATTCACTCGGGACTTAACTTGGAAAGATCATATTGCATCTCAAATCTGCTTCCAAGAGATTTGATATGCTAAGCCTAGTCCGTTCCTTTTTTACCCCTGCACAATTGTTGACTCTATTCAGGGGTTTTATCCGCCCCTGTATGGAGTACAACTCGCATGTGTGAGGAGGTTCTCCACATACAGCTTCTCTCAATAGGGTGAAGTCAAAGGCTTTTCGTCTCATTAACACTCCTCCTCTTACGGGCTCCCTTCAGCCTCTGTCTCTTCGCCGCACTGTTGCATCTTTATCTCTTTTCTATCGCTACTTCAATGGTCGCTGCTCCTCTGAACTGTCTGCATACATTCCTCCACCTCTACGACGGGCGCGTAGCACCCGTCAAGCAGCAAACTCTCATCCCTTTTCTGTCCAACTCTCTAACGCAAGAGTTAACCGTTACTCCCAGTCCTTCATTTATGCAACAGGTCAACTCTGTAACTGTCTCCCTCTGTCTGTATTTCCTGCTTCCTATGATCTCCAGTCTTTCAAACGCAGTGTGTCCAGGCATCTCGAAATGATCGGATCTTGAATTTGGCTCTCACTTGTATTTTGTTCTCTTGGAAGGAACAGTTTTTGCGGGCACGTTGCCTTTGCTTCCCTCTTCCTAGCATAAAAAACAAAACACAGAGATAATTTACCTTTTCTATATACTTCTCACTCAGATCTGTCAACTAATTAATATACCAGTCGCACATGTGAAATATTCCTCTTACTCTTCAATATGGTGGCTAGTATGTTACAATAACTTTCGATCACCAATTTCCCATATTCTGTACCTGGTATGTGTAAGAGACATATACCTCTGAAATCCAAGTGTTCCCTTTCCCCTTGCCCCTATACAGCAGCGCAATATAAGCTCTCTGGTCCTAACCTTCATCCAGCCATACACTGAAAAGTCTGAGTAACTACTCCACAATGCTGTCTTCTTTTTAGATACTCAGATGTAATCCCATCTATTCCCACAGCTGCCCCATGCTCCAGTATACGTACGGCTCTCTTTACTTCCTACTCCATCAATCAGAGAGACAGTTTATATAAATACATGCATATATGCTCTCTGTCTCTCTCTCTCTCATATTATATATATATATATATATATATATATATATATATAATATGAAAGAGAGAGAGAGAGAGAGAAAGGAGGGGGAAGAACGTGCTTGGGTGTTGGTAGGTGGAGAGGTGTAATGAGAAAATTGGGTGAATTTTATGTTAGATGATTTACTGAAAACAGAAAGGAAAATGGAATAAGGGGAGGAAGTAGAGAGTGGAAGGAAGTTTTGATAAAATAAATGGAAGGAGGGAAAGGTAAAAAATGAACTGAGAATAAACACAAATTACAGAGTGTAATGAAGACAGAGGAACGTTTGATGGCAACAGAGAGAGATCAGCCAGAAGATAACAGAGGAAAAGAAACGAAGGATAGGAAGAGGATATGTGGAGAAATGTTAATCTTAAGATATGACAGAAAAACAGTAACTAGAAGAGATAGATATAAGACAGAGTAAACCATACGAACTGAGAATAAGGGGGAAAAATGAGAAGACCTCAACATGTTCATCACTGACATCCGCATCATCAGAAGACATTCCTGTATCACCATCCGGCATCCATATCATCACAGCCATCCCCATCATCATCAGAGGCACTAAAAGCATCATCAAAGATTTCCACATCATCACCACAGATATCCACCTCATCACTGCAAACATTCACATCATCGAAGTCATCCACCTCCTCATCATTGCTAATATCCACACCATCACAGACGTCTACTAACATTCCAGATATCCACATCATCACAGATATCCACCTCATCATTGTAGACATCCATATCATTACAAACATCCACCTCCTCATCACTGCAGACATCCAAATCATCACAGACATCCACCTCATTATTGCAGACATCAGCACCATCACAGACATCCACCTGTTCATTGCACACATCTACATCATCAAAGACATCCATTGCAGATACGAGTATTCACATCATCACAGATATCTACCTCATCTTTGCCGACATCCATATCATCAAAGACATCCACCTCATCGTTGCAGACATCCACAGAATCATAAACATTCACCTCATCGTTGTAAATATCTATATTAACATCACAGACATTCATCTCTTCACCCAATCTGCAATTCGGTGACATTTTTTCTCTTCCAGTTATTCCATTATCAGACGATTTTACTCAATCCTGTTAGCTCTGAAATAGCTTAAGGTTAATGGAGGCTTTTTATAACCCATCCATTTCTAAACACTTCCCCGCAATTAAGAAAAAAATAATCTCAGAGTTTTAGGAGTACAATAAACGCGTCCTTTGACTGATAGCTAAGGATCTTTTCCCTTAATTCTGTTTCGTACTATTTCGGGTAGTTGTGTATATCCCAACAGTTTGAATATTAAACTATGAACTACTGCCAGGTGAACCACTATTTCAGGGGAATCAGTATGTACAAGCTTGCACTTTACTAACCCTTTCTCATGCTAGTCAAATATGAATCAGGAAGGGGTGTCTGTGGGGGAGAGCAGTGCATGTGAAAGTGGAAGTGTAGGAAGATATACGTTAGTGTGTCTCCGAATATTTATATTCCATCAGTGTGACCAAATGGGATTCATACATATGCCAGCACACTGCAGTCACCCACTTTAAATGCTATCTTAAAAATGTGTCCCAGTTTCCTGCTCTGCTACACGTAGGTCAGGAACCACCTTGACTCAACATTATGTGATGAGACTTAAAGAACACATTATTTTCCCCACCAAGCTGTACAGCATCAACCGACAGCAACAAGACTAAAAAACTGTACACATACCGCCAAAAAGATGTTTAGTTTTATAACATAATGGAGTTAGGTAATTTAAAAAAAAAAAGTGTCTGACCCAACCAAAACGAACAAAATCTGCGAAAGCAGGAAACGGATTTAGGGTGATAACAGTTAAGAAGGTTAACACGATCATATATAAATGTGTGTGTGTGTGTGTGTGTGTGTGTGTGTGTGTGTGTGTGTGTGTGTGTGTGTGTGTGTGTGTGTGTGTGAAACTGTGATTGTTACGAAAAGACATGGGGGAAAGTAAAAAACGCTAGGGATGAAGAAATGTGTTGAGATAATAGATGCAAAAATGATTGCTGAAGGGAGACTGACAAAAGAAGAAGCAAATGAGTGTACAGTAAATGAGGGTGTAGGAAAAAAGATAGATGGTATGAGATAGGGTAATGGTGGGAGAAAACGAATGACGAGACAAGGAATTTAAGACAAAAAACGGGAGGAGAAAGAGAAGAACTAACAGAGGAATAAAAAGTGAATGAATAAATAGAAGGAATGAAAAATAGAGAGGAGGAAAAGTAAAGAGTAAAATTATAGATAATAAAGGAAATCCCCGACAATGAGAGAGAGAGAGAGAGAGAGAGAGAGAGAGAGAGAGAGAGAGAGAGAGAGAGAGAGAGAGAGAGAGAGGCTTACAGTATCATATGGATCTTAGGGTCACACACACACACACACACACACACACACACACACACACACACATTTATTTCATGCTCTCAATTAACTGCACTCGTCGAGAGACGCCCCCAAAGA
>NC_136955.1:25145865-25261074 GCF_032717465.1 Coenobita brevimanus
CCTCTCAGCAGAGGGCAACCTAATATGCCCAGACAATGTAAAAAGAAACCATAGTTATAGGCTTTGCAGTCTGAAGCAACCTACTACAGAAGATCCACGAATCACCTGACTGTTTATTAGAGAGGCTGATGTCCTGGTGCATACCACTTCTAAAGGGTAATTTGAAACCCTTATCAGTGCCTATGCCCCAACCCTTGACTCTGAAGACACCATCAAAGAACCCTTCTATGCCACTCTGAATGCTATTATTCCCTCATTACCACATAATGACAAACTCATTTGAGATTTTAATCCCAGTTATCCTGTTGGAGACTTAAATGCCAGAGCAGGGAAAGATATTCACCTCTGGCAAGGCATAACAGGCTGCTAGGTGTTGGTAACGTGAACAGCAATGGCCTCAGATTGCATTCCTTATGCTTCGAACACAGACTGGTCATCACCAACACTATTTTTCAAATTAACCCACTGTGTGCCAGTGCCATTTTAAAATGGTTTAAAATAAAAAACTTCACTGTGACCGCATTTTTCAGGATTCACGGGTAAAAATTGGCAGGCATGTAAGGTAACTTCCTCTACCATCCCTCAGGCTGTCAAGGCCATACACTCACTGGCTCCCCCCCTCACGCTCGCTCTGCCTCACTCTGCCTGTGCCTTCACTATGTACAGCACTGGGTGAGGCACACAGGCAGAGTGAGGCAGAGCGAGCGTGAGGGGGGGGAGCGAGTGAGTGTATGGCCTTGACAGCCTGAGGGATGGTAGAGGAACAGTTACCTTACATGCCTGCCAATTTTTATCCGCAGTCCTGAAAAATGCGGTCACAGTGAAGTTTTTTATTTTAAACCATTTTAAAATGGCACCGGCACACAGTGGGTTAATTTGAAAAATAGTGTTGGTGATGACCAGTCTGTGTTCGAAGCATAAGGAATGCAATCTGAGGCCATTGCTGTTCACGTTACCAACACTTAGCAGCCTGTGATGCCTTGCCAGAGGTGAATATCTTTCCCTGCTCTGGCATTTAAGTCTCCAACAGGATAACTGGGATTAAAATCTCAAATGAGTTTGTAAATATTTTCATGTAAGTGTAAGTTGTAAATATTTTCTTGTAAGTGTAAGGACTATATAGTGAAGTCAAGTTGTAAATACCTTCTTGTAAGTGCCAGGACTGTACATAATGAAGTCAGCTTGTACCTATCTTCAAGTAAGTGTAAGATAATGCATTCACAGTGAGAAAGACACGCAAATTGTGTGAGATGCTGAAGTAATAAGTAATCAGAAAAGTGTACTGAACATTGCTATACCTTCCCAGCATAAATAACTGAGTATACCTTACGTAGAAAACGGCTTTCTCTCACGTACGTGGTAAGCTTGAGAGAGCGGCTATGCCTGTACAAGAGTATGCAAGACTCAATAATAATTTCCGAGCCTTGGTGAGCATTTTAATGGCCAAATTCATTGTTTCCACATCAAAATCTATCATTTTAGCCAAAAAAAAAGGTCAAAATATGGCCGGCACTGGGGTGACCCATAGGGCTAAAAACATAGCCGGCACACGGTGAGGTTAAGAATAAACGCGAGACCACATGAATGTACCCATGATAAAGACATTGGTACCTAATAGACCATGTCATTGTAATGAAGCGAGATCGACGAGAAGTTCTTGTAACCCAAACTATACGAGGTGCTGAGTGCTTAATGAACCCTAACTCGCCCCAGACACGTTCTTGCCGAACGCGCTTGCAATTATACGCAGTTAGTGCTGGGATACGTATAAGACAACGTCAGATTAAAGAACCATTACTAAAACAATAAATTTATGTAAGAAAGACCTTTTAAAGGCCAAATCCCCAAACATCAGCTCAGCAAGCAGGGTTTGTTTTGATCACGTGATGTGATGTGCTGTACTGCTTTTCCACAGTACTGTATTTATAAGTTAAATATTTACAGTACTGTTCTGGTAAGTTTATGTGCAAGTTAAAGTACTATTAAATAATGTTCAAGCAAGAAACAGTCTTATAACCAGTTTATCTGATAGGCATCGGAATATTACCTTTTTTAATTGTTTGTTAAATAATTGCTGTACTGCTTTTCCACAGTACTGTATTTGTAAGTTAAATATTTACTATTCTGGTATGCACATGTAAGTTAAAGCACTTAAAGAAAGTTAAGGCACTAAATAAAGCCTTGTAACAGTTAACCTGATTTATATGATTACCCACGATCTGTGGGTTCCGAGACAATTCGCCGTGATGTTAATTCTGCGTCAAAACATGGACGATTCCCCGTCAGGACAATTCGCATCCTGGATGATTCCCCGTCATTCTATAAATATACTTATATTAATTAATCAATACTTTTATAAATATACTTATTATTAAATAATAAATACTTTAATAACTATATTTCAGGGGGATTCATCAAAGTCTATGTTGTCTTGTTATTGTTGTGACAGTGAACTGGCTTGACAGCGAATAGTCATGAAACCATTTTGCTCCCTAGGTCCCCTAAATGTGGTATTTTGCTGTTATCTGCCACTGGTAATCAATATGAAGCACTTTACAGTAAGTGGTTAGAAGGTTTATTTAATGTTATGACTTACAAATACAGTAATGCACAGCAAAACTTCAACATACAAATAGGTAAACACAAGGCAACATTCCGACGCCGATTGGTTTTGGCATTGGAATGTTGCCTTGTGTTTACGTATTTGTATGTTGAAGTTTTGCTGTGCAGTACTGTATTTGTAAGTCATAACAGTAAATAAACCTTCTAACCACTTAAAGTGAGTCATATTGATTACCAATGGCTGATAACAGCAAAATACCACGTTCAGGGGATCTAGGGAGCAAAATAAGGAGTAGTTAAAACTTATGCGGTTTCGTGCCGAACGCGCCACGTTAGGAATGAATTGCATGCGCTGGGGGCGAGCTTGCTGTACTCATCAAACTGCAACTAGTCATATGCTCATTAGTGCACCATAGACCATCCTCCTAGAAAATAAACTGTAGTATTTTAAAGGATGCGACAACTTGTAACACCTTCCACAGCTTTATTTTAGACAAGCCCTCTCAGTGCCCACCAACTGCCTCAAACAACAATGCAATAAATCTTTATGCAGAATGGCTGAACATTAAGACACTGATTCAAAGAACTGAAGAAGAAACACCAGGCTTCTCCACTCACTACCATAAAGATTGTGTTGATGAAAATACAGAGGTATATGACCTTGCAGTGAAGAATAAAGTACATAACAACTGGTTGGTTCATCCTAGCTCCTCAGCCCTCAAAATTGAATTTTAGAATTTCTGAAGCAAAACCCAGAGAAAACTGCATCACATGGAGAACAGATAGCGGAATGAGCAGGCACAAGAGCAGCAAAGACTTGTGGATATTAGTGACCAACATGGGTTCTGCAAGTCCATACAAACAATCTATGGGCCAACCAAACACAACATAACCCATATTCGATCAGTTAAATAAGACCAACTGAAACACAAACAAGAAATCCTAGAAAAATGATCACAGTATTTCAATACCTTATTGAATCGAAGAAACCCAGTGGAGAACAACACCCTTGACAACATCCCAAATGCTCCTCAAGCAGCAGATCTTGATGTCCTGCCTACTCATGCAGAAACTGTTCAGGCCATCTGATCTTAAAAAATAAAATAAGAAAAGTCCTGGATCTGATGGCATGCCATCTGACCTAATCAAAGAGAGTGGCCAGTTACCCCACCAGCACTTCCATAATCTCACACTGACTATCTGGAACCAAGAACGAATTCCATCGAAATGGCTTACTTCTGATACTTAAATCATTTACAAGAAAAAAAGGGGACCTCTCAAACTGTGACAACAGCAGAGGTATTTCCGTCATTGTGAATGCTAGTTAAGTATTAACCAAGATAATGTTATCCAGACTGACAAAACATCTGACTGAGTCAACACTTCCTGAAACACAATGTGGATTTTGGAAGGAATGAATCACCTCTGATATGATCTTTGTTACTCATCAGGTACAAGAGAAATGCCACGAGCAGAACCGTGACTATTATAATTACAGTATTATACTCATCGTTCCTGGAAAAGCATTTGACACTGTCAAAGGAGAATTTTTATGGACTGCTCTTTCATCACTTGGAGTTCCAAACAAATTTCTTACCATCCCGAAGACCCTGCATGACGACATAAATCTCAGGTGTCCATAAGTAGTAACAAATCCGAACTCTTCAGTTTGGAAGTGAGAGTAAAGCAAGGGTGTGTCCTGGCTCCTGTCATTTGCAACATCAATTTCACTGTAGTCACCCTTTTAAGTCACCAAGAAATGAACCCTGATGATGGAATAAAACCCAGTTCCATCTAGCCGGTAACTCTTTGAATCTTAAAAGTCTTTAAGCAAAATCAAAGACTGAAATGGCTCATTTCCCATAGCAACAATATGCTGATGACTGTGCTCTCCTTGTACATATCCAAAATGTCCTACAATAGTCTTATCATCGTCTCCAACATATACCAAGCAATGTGCCTCCAAATAACAGTCAATAAAACAGACATGATATCACTGAGAAACAACCCTGCTGAGCCTCATGCAATTCAGATAACTAGCTAAAATGTAACACAAGTCTTTGCACAAATCAACCACGCCTTAGGCTCTTTTGGACGTCTTACGTCCAAAGTTTTTGAAAACAGCAACTTGAGAATCGAGATGAAGGTATCAGCATGTTTCTCCACTCTCTCATATGGTGCTGAATCCTGGACAACCTACCAGTGTCACATCTAAGAGCTTAAGTCATTTCACATCCGATGCTTACAGGGCATTTTAGGACTCAAATGGGAGAATAAAGTCCCTAGCTCACAAATTCTCCAGTGGGCAAAGCCAGCCAGCATAGATATCATACTGGCTTAAAACAGCTGAGATGGGTTGGACACACGTTCCTCATGACTGAGCACCGCCTTCCCCGCCAGGTTCTATATGGCCAACTCCCTGCAGCACGTGGCAGCCAAGGCAAGCAGAAGAGATATATAGATCGTATAAGAACAACTCTGAAGAAATGCAACATCATATCAAAAGATCTTGAAAGAGATGTTTTTGACAGTAAACAATGCAGCGAAGGAACTATTCATCTCTGGGAAGTTCGCAACCTGGTCAGAGAAGGACGTAGACAACGGAGCCACAACTGAAATACAATTCTCCTAGCAAACCGGGACTTGAAATGCTGACTGGGTGGCAAAGATTGCTGATCCAGGATTGGTCTGCACAGTCACACACGTTGGCACCAAAGACAACAGGAAACACCACCCTAGTGAGTATGGCAGACGTCGTCGTCTCCAGCAGAAGAACCTCTGTATGTGTGTGTGGGGTGTGTGTGTGTGTGTGTGTATGTGCGTGTGTATGCAAGCGCATGTGTGTGTGTGTGTGTGTGTGTGTGTGTGTGTGTGTGTGTGGTTTATGAGGCAAACTTGTCAGCGGAATATACATGCAGAGGAGGCGACTGAATTTGCATCTTATTACATCTGGCCCTGAAACTTACACGCCTGAAAATCCCACAGTGAAATAATGACAATGCGTGGGTATGTCGGGTGAACTGAGGAGAAAGAGGGAGAAACAACTTGGTGATAGATGAGGCTGGGGGTTCTTGTTAGGACAGAGGGAGAGAGAGAAGAATGATGGACGGAGAGAAGATATAAAGATATACGGATACATAATATATATTATATACAGAAAGATAAACATATATAGATGCATTGGAAGCTGTATATATATATATATATATATATATATATATATATATATATTGGTACATAGCCTATGATTTCATCATCCTTTGTGTAATTCTAACGTACAGTATGCTGCATGTTTGATCACGATCGTGTTCTACCTCACTCCCCCCGTCCTCCCTTATAGTAGAGTAAGTCATTCTTTCTGTTGTTCAGAGCAGGATTGTCAACTCTTTATCCCCATGACTTCATTTGCGCGTCCTTCTTACAAGTTGTATCAAGCTCTGTCGGCCCCTATATAATGAGCTCAGTCTCTACATTAATTGCCACTTAGATCTACTCCTCATTTTGCTCACATCTCTGTCCTCCCCTGTACAGTTGTTATTATTGTGAGTGCTCAGGAAGTCTCCAGCCATCTAACTGCTGTGTAATTTGAGTATGAGTGTTATTACATTTTGTTCTTGTACTGTATAGCATAAGGTGTTAATTTGTAGGCCTAGTGAGGTTTTTGTGATTAATGTAAAGTTTGGATGTCAGTCATTATTAATAATATTTTGTATCTGTAATAATATACCTTGCATTCACTGAGTATTATCTGGTATTTTCATTTTATCAGGGCTGACTTAGATAAATTTATTCTTGCTAATTTCGTGTTAATAGAGGCTATTGCAGTTAACCATATATTTAACCTGTTTTTGCCATTACATTATCCTTATGAGTCCTGAATGTTTTGTTGTTAGTTTGAGCATTAAACTTTAACTTGTAATTTTACCTAACTCTTTGTTTTGAACCTGGAACTTTGCGGGACAGTTTTCTCTGTTCCGTAACATAAATTTGGCGACCTCTTATCAGGATATTCAGGATATTATCATAAGGATATTGCTTGATATTTTGTGACTGTGATTTATTCATGATGTCTACTATTACTACGCTTGATGAAACCAAAGATTTTTTGTCAAATGTGCAAACAGTGTGTGATGTAGAAAACAGAACAAAGAATGAACTTAAGCTTGTTGCTCAACAATTGGGAATTGCTGTTCGCTCTCATCATTCTAAAGATCAAATTGTTGACATGATTAATGAAAGCTTGTTTAATGTAACTCCACCAAATGAGCAAACGCAGATTGAATTAGCTAAGTTACAGCTAGCCCTGCAGGAGGCTCGTGTTAAGGAGGCTGAATTTCAGGCAAATGCTAAGGAGGCTGAGTCTCAGGCTCGTATTCAGGAGGCACAAATTGAAATTGCTAGGATTCAGGCAGACCATGAGTATCGCATAAAACAAGGTGGAACTGGATCATCTAGCACTGATGATTTTGAAGTGGCTAAAAATGTTAAACTTGTCCCTCCTTTTAATGAATCTGATTTAACAAAGTATTTTCAGTTGTTTGAGAGGGTAGCTACAGGTTTTAATTGGCCAAAAAAGTATTGGCCAGTACTCCTTCAAACTGTTCTCACCGGTAAAGCTCAAGTAACTTATGCATCTTTGCCTCAGGATCAATCTGATAATTATGATGTAGTTAAGAGCTTGATTCTTAAGGCCTATGAACTTGTTCCTGAAGCCTATAGAGTAAAATTTAGGACAACTTATAAGCAAGATAAGCAATCCCATGTTGAGCATGCAAAAATCAAAGAAGATCTGTTAGAGCAGTGGTTAAATTCTAAGAATGTGGATTCTGATTTTGACAAATTTAGGCAGATGATTTTGCTGGAGGACTTCAAAAGGTGTATTAGTAAAGATGTAAGCCTATATCTTGATGAGAGAAGAATACATAATTTGTCTGATGCTGCAGTTTTAGCTGAAGAATATGTTCTCACTCACAAGAGATATTCTAAAGAAAAAAGGAAAGCTGAGAGTAAGTACGTTGCCTCTACTCAGAGTACAGGTAACAGGAAAGAGAATAAAGATGATGTTTCTCAGGAAGTAAATACCAGCTTCACCTCTAGATTTCAGAAAAGTAAATGTACTTATTGTAGTAAGCTTGGTCATACTACGGAGAAATGTTTCAGGAGACAGCGTGATGTGAACAAAAAGGAGTCTTTAAATATTCAGTCAATTGGTCTAGTGTCCACCCTTGAGAGTTCCCAGAATTCTTTAACTGAGTTAACTGAACCTGCTTTGAGGGGTAAATTAAATTCTCATGATGGAGCTCCTCTTTTGAGTAGTAACGTGGGTGACACTCTCAAGAGTTCATGTGCTAATTTCCTGTCTGATGGTTTTGTCAGTCCTCTGGACAGTAATGACAGGAAATCAGTTAAAATATATCGTGATGCAGGTGCTTGCCAATCCCTTATGCTGACCAGTGTTCTAGGCTCTAATGTTAATTCCTCTGATGAAACAGTAATCTTACAAGGTGTAGGGAATAATTACTTCTCTGTCCCTCTGTGCAGAGTGAATTTAGAGTCTGGTTTTGTTAATTGTTCCTTTATGGTTGGGTTGGCTGAGACACTCCCAATGTCAGGTGTAACTTTCTTACTTGGAAATGATATTGGTGGAAGTCAAGTGTGTCCAGCTCCTCAGTTGTCTAGTGAGCCAGTGGCTGCAGCCCAGGATTGTGATGTCCCTGATGTGTTCCCTGCATGTGCTGTCACTAGGGCTAAGTCTAAAGTTATTAGTGACTTAGAGGATAATGATGATGATGATGTTATCCTAGCTGACACTTTTCTTGCTAATTTGGACCACTCACCAGATGAGGCAGTACCCCGTAGTGTTGATAATTTGTCTCGTCAAGAGTTGGTTGAGTTGCAGGTTGCTGACCCTGAGTTGAAAGGTCTAGCTAACTCTGCTTGCAGTGAGGAAGAGTCAGCTGGTGCTTCTACTTGTTATTACTCGTATATAAAGTCAGGAGTACTTATGAGGAAGTGGAGACCCCCAACAGCATCAGCCGACTGTGAGTGGGAGGTTGTACATCAAGTTGTCATCCCTCGTGTTTGTAGGCAGGATATCATTAGAGTGGCTCATGATTCCAGTTTGGCAGGACACCTTGGAGTGAGGAAGACTGTGGCACGCATTTTGAAACACTTCTACTGGCCAGGTATCTTCAGGGATGTTTCCTGGTATTGTAAGTCTTGTCACACCTGTCAAGTTGTGGGGAAGTGTAATCAGACCGAAAAGGTTGCACCTCTAGTTCCCATTCCTCCTTTTGAGGCGCCATTCACCCGTGTGTTGGTGGATATTGTGGGCCCTCTTCCTAAGACTTCTTCAGGATTTTCTTATGTGTTGACCCTGATTGATATGGCTACTCGTTATCCTGAAGCCATTCCACTTAGAAATATCTCAGCAAAGAACGTGGTTAAGGAAATGCTAGGGTTCTCCACAAAGTTTGGTCTGCCCAAGGAGGTACAGTCAGACTGGGGAAGTAATTTCATATCAAATGTTTTCAAGCAGTCTCTGAAAGAGTTGGGCATCACCCAGATCACGTCTTCAGCTTACCATCCCCAGACTCAAGGAGCGTTGGAGAGATATCATCAAACACTCGAATCGATGCTCAAGAAATACTGTTTGGAACATCAGAAAGACTGTGATAAAGGTCTTCTGTTCGTTGTATTTGCCGCAAGAGAAACTCCAAATGAATCACTGGGCTCCTCACCCTTTGAACTACTGTTTGGCCATGAAGTAAGAGGACCCCTTAAGCTACTCAAGGAATGCTGGCTGTCGGAGGAAGATGACGTCAACCTGCTGGAATATGTGATGAAGTTCAAAGAACGGCTGTCCACTGCTTTACAGCTGGCGAGAGAGAATTTAGGAGCTGCTCAGGAGAAGATGAAGACTTGGTATGATAAGAAGTCCAGGTTACGCCACTTTCAACCAGGAGATCAGGTTTTGATTCTGCTACCGGTGCATGGGCAACCTCTTCAAGCCAAGTTCAGTGGTCCTTATTTCGTGGAGAAGAAACTCAGTGATGTCAACTATGTCATCGCCACACCAGATCGTAGAAAGAACAAGCAACTTTGTCACATCAACATGCTAAAGTTATATCACAGGCGGGACGAAAATAATCCAGTCTGCTCTGTAGCTGTTCCACCCGAGTCTGCAAGTGAAGCTCTCCCATGCAGCATGAGCCTGAGTGATAGTTTGGGGAAGAATCCTGATATCATGAATGATCTCCAGACTAAGCTTTCTCATCTACCTCCCGAGGAAAGGCAGGAGTTTTCGGCATTACTGCAGGAGTACCCGCAAGTGTTCCGTGCTACTCCAGGAAGAACCACTGTGTTGATGCATGATGTCGATGTTGGAGACGCAAAGCCAATTAAACTGCCTCCTTAACTTGTGAACCCAGTGAAAGTTCCTCTCATCCAGAAGGAGCTTAGCTACCTGTTGGACCACAAGATGATTGAGCCATGTAAGAGCGAGTGGAGTTCTCCTGTCACTCTAGTCCCTAAGCCAGGTGGGTCACAGCGGCTTTGCATCGACTACAGACGTGTTAATCAGATAATCAAAACAGACACTTACCCTCTCCCTCGTGTGGAAGATTGCATAGACAAGATCGGAAAGGCTAGGTACATAAGTAAGTTTGATTTGTTAAAGGGATACTGGCAAGTACCTATGACTGAACGTGCTAGGGAGATCTCATGTTTTGTAACACTAGGAAAGACTTTTGCATGTTCTGTAATGCCATATGGTATGAAGAATGCACCAGCCACATTTCAGAAGCTCATGAATGTTGTAACAGAGGGTTTGGCAGGGTGTGTTGATTATACTGATGATGTATTAATCTTCAGTGACAACTGGAAAGATCACCTATGCCATGTCAGTAAATTTCTTGAGCGTTTGGTTCAGGCTAATCTTGTAGCTAATTTATCAAAGTGTGAGTTTGGTCAAGCTAAAGTTCAGTACCTTGGGTACGTAATTGTTGATGTACATGTAGCACCAGCAGCAGCTAAGGTTCAGGTTATAAGTGATCTTCCCAGACCTAAAAGTAGGAAAGAGCTACAAAGATTTTTGGGAATGGTAGGTTATTACAGGAGATTTGTTCTTAACTTTTCAATTCTTGTATCACCACTTACAGACCTACTGAAAAAGGGAGTTAAATTTGTCTGGACCGATAACTGTGAATCCTCTTTCAGCAGGCTTAAAGCTATCCTATTAAGTCAGCCACTGCTCGCTACTCCAAATTTTGCTAAGCCTTTTAAGATGGCTGTTGATTCAAGTGATACAGGAGCTGGGGCTGTTTTGCTGCAAGAGGATGATCAGGGTATTGAACATCCTGTATCTTATTACAGTAAGAAGTTCACTCCACCTCAAAAGAACTACTCAACTATTGAGAAAGAGCTTTTGGCTTTGATTTTGGGTTTACAGCATTTTTCATTTTATTTGTGTTCTGGTTTTGACCCCATAGTCATTTATACCGATCATAACCCACTGAAATTCCTTAGTAAGTTTAAAGATAAAAATCAGAGATTGACAAGATGGATTCGACTTCTTCAGGAGTATTCATTAGACATACATGTCAAGGGGAAAGAAAATGTTATTGCAGATTGCTTATCTAGACTTTAGACAGATTGTTTTAGAGTAATAAGAAATTTCCTTTGTAAATTTCTTTTTTCTTTGTGGGGAGGTGTTACATAGCCTATGATTTCATCATCCTTTGTGTAATTCTAACGTACAGTATGCTGCATGTTTGATCACGAGCGTGTTCTACCTCACTCCCCCCGTCCTCCCTTATAGTAGAGTAAGTCGTTCTTTCTGTTGTTCAGAGCAGGATTGTCAACTCTTTGTCCTCATGACTTCATTTGCGTGTCCTTCTTACAAGTTGTATCAAGCTCTGCCGGCCCCTATATAATGAGCTCAGTCTCTACATTAATTGCCACTTAGATCTACTCCTCATTTTGCTCACATCTCTGTCCTCCCCTGTACTGTTGTTATTATTGTGAGTGCTCAGGAAGTCTCCAGCAATCTAACTGCTGTGTAATTTGAGTATGAGTGTTATTACATTTTGTTCTTGTACTGTATAGCATATATAAGGTGTTAATTTGTAGGCCTAGTGGGGTTTTTGTGATTAATGTATAGTTTGGATGACAGTCATTATTAATAATATTTTGTATCTGTAATAATATATCTTGCATTCACTGAGTATTATCTGGTATTTTCATTTTATCAGGGCTGACGTAGATAAATTTACTCTTGCTAATTTCGTGTTAATAGAGGCTATTGCAGTTAACCATATATTTAACCTGTTTTTTCCATTACATTATCCTTATGAGTCCTGAATGTTTTGTTGTTAGTTTGAGCATTAAACTTTAACTTGTAATTTTACCTAACTCTTTGTTTTGAACCTGGAACTTTGCAGGACAGTTTTCTCTGTTCCGTAACAATATATATATATATATATATATATATATATATATATATATATATATATATATATATATATATATATATATATATATATATATATATATATATATATACTCTGGGTCAATGAAAACGCACCAGTACGTAGGTAATATTCGACATATCTATATGTAGTTAACACAGTGGGTCCATCAGCACCTGCTGCAACCTTACGACAGAGCAGAAGGAAAAGAATCTCATTACATAAACAGTCATCAGTGCATTTGTAACTTGACCCCTAGACAGACATGTCCACACAACGTGTGTCAGTCAGTACTGGGTGTGGCCACCATTTGCAGCCATGCAAGTTCTAATCCTACGCCTCTTGCTGGACACCAGTTCACGTACTGTGTACTGTGGAAGCCTCTCCCACTCCTCCTGCACTGCGTAAATCAGTTGTCGTCTGTTTTGTAGTTTGGGGTCACAGGATGACAGGCGCCTCTTAAGAAAATCCCACACATGTTCAGTTGGGTTTAAATCAGGTGAAAAGGTCAGCTACAGCAGTGTTGACATTCTCAGCCTGCAGAAATTCAGTTGACACGAGCAGCACGCAGACGAGCGTTATGTTGTTCCAACGTTGTTACACCTGGATGGTCGCGTAGAAACGGGATCATATGGGGCCTAAGAATATTGTCAACGTATCCTAGAGTAGTCAGGTTGCCTTCAACGATCACTAGAGGTGTTTTGTAGTTGGCTGCAATGCCTTCCGCTACCATGGTGCCGGGTCCATCAAAGTGATTACCTTGTCTCGCACAACAGTTAGCATGATTCTCATTATGTCAGTTCTTACACCTATCAACCCGACAAAATCTTCCACAGGTATACCCATTAATGTTTAATAATATTCAGCTTAATCCTGCATCATCCTTGAACATGCTTGGGGCTTCATTTACTCGGGACTTATCTTGGAAAGATCATATTACATCTCTTGTAAAATCTGCTTCTAAGAGATTGGGTGTGCTAAGCCGACTCCGCTCTTTCTTTACCCCTGCACAATTGTTGACTCTATACAGAGGTTTTATCCGCCCCTGTGTGGAGTACAACTCTCATGTGTGGGGAGGCTCCCCACATACAGCTCTTCTCAATAGGGTGGAGTCAAAGGCTTTTCGTCTCATTAACTCTCCTCCTCTTACTGACTCCCTTCAACCTCTGTCTCTTCGCCGCACTGTTGCATCTTTATCTCTTTTCTATCGCTACTTTAATGGTCACTGCTCCTCTGAACTGTCTGCTTGCATTCCTCCACCTCTACGACGGGCGCGTAGCACCCGTCTGGCAGCAAACTCTCATCCCTTTTCTGTCCAACTCTCTAATGCAAGAGTTAACCGTTACTCCCAGTCTTTCATTTATGCAACAGGTCAACTCTGGAACTGTCTCCCTCTGTCTGTATTTCCTGCTGCCTATGATCTCCAGTCTTTCAAACGCAGTGTGTCCAGGCATCTCAAAATGATCGGATCTTGAATTTGGCTCTCTATTTTATTTTGTTTTTCTCTTGGAGGGAACTGTTACTGCGGGCCATGGCCTTTGGTTCCTTCTTCCTCGCATAAAAAAAAAAAAAAAAAAAAAAAAAAAAAAACATAAGTCCATCTAAGCAATCCACACAAAAACATCATCCATCAGTGAAGAGCAGCATTTCACTGTCTTCTGGTCCAGTGTTCATGTTTTGCCACACCACTGTAGTCTGTTCCGATGACAGGCGAGTGAGAAATCAAACTCCATACGGATCTACCTGCATTTAGGCCAAGCGACCTCAGTCGCCGTTGTACAGTGGGCCTGCTTATCCAATGATTATGTCAGCTAGGAGTCTCACGTGATGTTTGTTCTGCTGAGCTGATTCTGTTCCGGAGATGTAGCATCAAGATGTGATGATCTTGACGTTCTGTTGTGACATGTACTCTTCGAGGATACTGTCAGTCGCCAACTGAGTCTGTTTGATGATGACTCTGGATGAGCCTGGCAATCGTTGAATGATGACAACTCATTCCACAATCTACCTCACGTTGCACCATGTGCCACCTTTCAGCATCTTTATGGCACGATGACGTTCAAGGCATAACATATGTGGCATGGTGGCAGTCTTTCAAGAACTAACAGACCGCATTCCACTTACACACAACATAGCCTTCGTCCTACACGTAAAACAACCACGTGTTCCATTTCCACTAATAGACAGCGAGTGGAATGGGTTGAATAGATTAATCTCATCTCTGAGACACTGCTTCGTGAACAAAGCGAGTCATTTTGTTCAGATGGGTGTCTAATGAGCACATGATCATACCGAATCTGATCAGTGTTGGAAACAAGCAACAGTACACGAATTATTACAACTGTATTAGGTGGTGCCTTTTCATTGACCCTCAGTGTACAGATAGATAGACAGTTAAATAGATAGATATATGGATAAATAAAGACAATAGACAGATAAGCAGACTGTGACAGACAGGTAAATGAAAAGATTGATTGCTAGATAGAGATAAACAGATAGATAGTCAAGCATACATACTGAAAGACAGAGACGAGAGGAGTAGCTGGAGTTAGGTAGTTTTTGTTGTCTTGCCTTGAGGTCCTAGCCAACAACTAAGTGAGGGTTGTGTATAAGCTGTTAACGTTTTTGCCAGACCACTGTTGTTGCGACGTTGTTTTCACTTCCGGGAAGGGCCATTTAGATCAATGCGTTTTCCTGCAAAAAAATAAAGTACAAAATAATTGCTTTCCACAGTTCAAGCGGTTAGCATAAGAAAGCTTTACGTTAATGAAATATATATAAACAAAAACTTATCACTCCCAGAAATCGACATGGATGTGAAGATTGAAAGCTGCTATTTTCACAGGAATGCCGCGTGTGTGTGTGTTGTGTGTGTGTGTGTGTGTGTGTGTGTGTGTGTGTGTGTGTGTGTGTGTGTGTGTGTGCTTAAGAGCCTACGTTATGATTTGGACCTTTACTGATGGTAAAAGAAAATAATGATCTCAGTCCACCTTCTAGGAGTATCGCCAAATAAGGACGAAATAAATAAAGTAGACCTGAATTTTACAAACTCATAATCAAATCCCAATCGCAACTAAGATTTTTTCTTATTTCACAAAGGGCAAGGACAGCAGAGTACAGGAACTCCACTTGACGCGTATCCTTCAGTGAAAATTAAACGCCAAGAAGTCGGGGCTCCAAGCTGTAGACGCAAAATGTTGGTCGGTATGCCTCTGCCAAGCCTTGTGCGAGGACTCTCCATACGGCCTCCATGACAGGTTCCATTCTGGGTTTAAATGAAACTAAATATAAAAAAAGTCAATCCCATATGACACTGACCTTTGACCCGTTGACTTTGCTGACCTAATCTCGTCATTGACTCTTCGTACTGTATCACTGACAAAAGTTTGGTCGAAATTCATCAAGGGGTTCAGGAGATATCGCGCCCACACCCATATGATTTTGACCTTTGACCTCTTGGCCTTAGTGGCCGAATCAGTTCATCGTCCCTTCATACTGTATCACTGACAAATATTTGGTCAAAATCCGTCTTGGGGTTCAGGAGATATCACGCCCATAATTATAAAACATGTCCAACCCATATGACCTTGACCTTTGGCCCTTTGACCTAGCTGACCTAATCAGTTCATCATTTCCTCATACTGCGTCACATACAAAAGTCTGGTGGAAATTCATCAATAGGTTCAGGAGATATCACACCCAGAAAACTGTTACAGACACACACACGCACCCACAGAGGTACAGACCAATCACTTAATGCCTCCTTGGGCATATATGGGCAGAGGCATAATAAATTATTACCACTGTCAAGTAATAACAGTAATTTGCTTGTAGACTCTTATAAGAAATCTTCATTCTTCCTGCTAAAATAAACAATACTTGCGAGAGGTAAATGTCGGTTCGTTAATGATTCTTAGAAGGAAAAGTAGAAAGGAAACTACCCATGTATTTTATCCTCCTTGCAGAAGAAAGCCTTGTTACGAGAGGTAATTGACCATAAGCTTGTTTATAAATTCAAAATTTAATTGCTGCTATCTTTCTTGTGAGGGACAGTTTTGAGCTATATCCTTTCTTTACTCAGTACTGAAAAATAATATTACCCTACACCTGTGTTTCACGACCAGGTAAATGAAACCAACGGTAACTTATCTTACTGTTATTGTGAAAGTTTGGAAATAATTTCCCTCTGCTCTCATGCTGTTGATTTCATTAGCACCCATTTTCGCGAGGTATATTTCCAAGGCCCTTCCCGACGACTCATCGCAACTCGTGCTCCTCTAACCCATCTATTTGCCTCCTACTGCCATTTCTTTTCACCTGCCCATGCTTTCATTCTGATGAATATTTTGAAATGGACCTTCACAGCACTCAAGCCACTTATCCTTCAGTATCCACTTTCATGCCACATCCTCACCGTCCAGCAAATTCCCAGTTCATCCCTTGTGTTCCTTTGCTCTCCCGTTTCTTTAACTCATACTACGTCATGTGGCCTTTGTTGCTTGGTGCCAAAAGAGTATTATTAAGATCAGTTTCATCCACTCTTTGACAGTCTCATGATTAGAGGCAGTTCACACAATCCACAAACACACATGCTACATTTAGACATTTTGAGACTGGATGAAATTTTAGTAATATTCTCGAGTATCTTTTTCTTTACGTGTATGTGTGCCATGCCTATTAATATTGCAGCATAGTGATGGAACTTTTTTGTTACACGTGAAATACAATCGCCATTCAGAAATGTCCACCGAAAAAATACAGCAAAAATGCGCTCACTCTGAAGCCATCGCACACCTGAAAAGAGATAATTTTTGCAAGCACTGCGCAGTTACCGGGCGTAATATCATTCCTCATGCTAGTCGAACAATTAGGGTATTTTTCCTTGCACATCTTTAGAAACTTATGAAAGATAATTAACAGTCTCTCCGTTACTTGTCCAGTAAAAAGACTCTTGACGGCCATTTAGATGTGTGCATTTTCTGACAGGAATTAGAAGTGCATTTTTTTTTTTTTTTTTTTACTTAAGAATTCCTCTCACGCCTATGCATTTTTTCTTTTACGAACCTCTCCACTGTAGCTACCCCAGTGAGCCATGGCTCCTCTTCATCCTCTAGTCCTTCCCCAGACTGCTACTAGTTGTGTCTAGGGTTTTACACCGAATGATGATCTATTGTCCTGTGTTATGTCCCTGAATCCGTATGGCAGCCTTTTTCACGAATGCTACTTGATGTCCTTTTTAACTAATGCTACGATACGGTTTTAAGTAAGTTATACTGAAGGGGCTTATTAAGACTTTATCTAACCCCTCCAGTTCATGAAATCTCGAAGGTGCAATTGTTAGGAGATGGCAAGGATAAAATGAAGGACAACACCGGATTAAGTGGGTTAAGGAGATAGTTGGAACCTTTGCTAGATTACTTGAGAAAGAGTTCGCGATGATACTGTTCTTCTTTTAGTTTTGGAATCTATAACACTAACTTGGCCAGGAGTCCGTCCTTTTGTAGGTTATTGAACGTAACTCAGTGGCAGAAAAAGACGATACTACGGCACTGCATCCTTTCCGTAGCATTTCTTCTTAACAAGCACTGTATTTTAGTGCTAATGTATTCTTACAACTCAGCATTCATGGTGAAGAGATGACAGTTTAAGGCAAAGTTAGTGTCAAAAGGGAATAACAACAACAGCTCTTCGTTCAGTAAAAAAAACCTTGGTAACTATTTGCCTTCAGCCAAGGGTATGGAAAAGGGGGAAAAGTAAGTCTAGTTCACGACTGTACACACTTATACCAGCCATTTTACGTAAAAGAGACTGGCTCTTCAGTTTTACATACAAGCTAGTTCGTAAATAGCGTTCTGTTAGAAACTCACGTAGCTGTATCCTGTGTGTTGCGGGGAGGGTTCAGTCTGTTGGTGTGGGCGTGGGTGTGAATTGTGAAAGTGGGAGGAGAAAATGAATAAATGATCTAGGGTGGTCTACAAACTGATAATGCTGACTGAACCATCAACGCAACACACCAGAGATCACCAGACAGACTGGTAGAGGTGCGTTATATAATTATAGGCCACCCTGTATTTACCGCAAGATTCGTAATGCTGAGTAAAGTGGCTTTGTTCATCCTTAGGATTATGCATGAGCACACACAGAGCGCATACCTCCGTCAAGAAAGCGTTATACCCTGTTCACATATATCTTCATGACCTTGAATTTGATCTTTGACATATAAATGTATTCGCCTAAAATTTAATTACTAGGTCCTCTAAAGTTAAATACCCGTTGGTCTGGGGGTAGAACCTTTGGATCAGAATGCTCTGTGGCTTACATGTCATGCTTTGAGTTCAAGAGGTCACAGAGATATATATATATATATATATATATATATATATATATATATATATATATATATATATATATATATATATATATATATATATATATATATATATCATCATCATCATCATCCATTGAGGTCCACTGCAGGACCGGCCTATCCCTACCGAAGCAGGGACGATACAGCCAATGTATCTCTCCCAAGTGGCTTAGGTTGTCTGGTAGAGACTGTATGTAGGGTGAGAAGTGCTTGTGAGTGTAATTGTAGTGTTGGAGTGGCTTTGGATGTGTGTGTAGTCTGTGTACCAAGTGTAATCGGCCTGCCTTAAGCCGACTGGGTGCAAACATACTAGTATGCGGCACTGGTTCAACCACAGCACCCCTTGTGTCCGCCAAAGTGGTCAGTTTCTTGGTGAACACTTCCCAAAGTTTTTATAACTCTGGCTGGGAGGCGAAGCCCCGCCCACCAGCGTGCGAGACGCACACTCTACCACACACACACACACACACACACACACACACACATATATATATATATATATATATATATATATATATATATATATATATATATATATATATATATATATATATATATATATATTTACTTGTACTTATTTTCATCATGCGAAATACTACCCACGGCATAGGTCAGCCTCCTATCCATGAATGGTCTAATTGCTGTAGGGGTGTCATGGCCCTTTATACTCCGTAAGGGAGCACTGTGGGACTGGCAATTATTATTTTTCTCTCTGATAGTCTGGAATCATCATTTCATATTTTAAGCAATTCCATGCATCTTATTCCAGAGTGTTGCTGAGAAGCAGAGAGATAGCCCGAGCCGGAAACAAAGTCTCAATGGCAGAAGTAATTACAACTGAGCAAATCTTTTCAGTTCCTGTCTGATATACATTTCCTCACAGCGCCCACGATTCCAGGAGGTCTTTTCATCTGCATTTTCCTCGCACAAGATAGTATCGCTGAGGAATTCGTATTTGTTTATCTTCAGGAATATTGCACGCCCGAACAAATCTCTCCAGGTCGTGTCCATCACATCCTTCTTATATTTGCAATTGTATAAGGTGATCTTTTTATCTGCGTGTATTTTTTTTTTCATAATAACTCTTACTAAAAATGCAATACTAATAAGATTAATCATGTTAGTACTAACTATAATAAAGTAAATGTACAGTTTCTTCCTGTTCATTCAGAGAAACATGGAAACTACATACCCTGTTCTGTGATATATATGCCGATTTCGTTGAAATCCTTGTGCTCACTTTTCCCTATTTCTGATCATTTTTATTTATGAGAGGGGGCTAACCCCCCAAAACAATGTGGAGGTCACTCTACCCAAACATCCCATTACTGATTACAGTCCATAGTACAACATACACTTAGATATCAGAGAAATACCTGCCATCATTTTCCTGTTTTGTATCCTTTATAAATTTTGGAGGGGGACTGAACCCCCAAAACATAATGGTGGAAAATTTTATATACTGGATGACTATCAAGAAACCAGACTAACTGACCCAAGAAGTTTCGCTAAAATCCATGTGTTCATTTTCCCTATTTCTGATCGTTCTTATTTTTGGGAGGGGGGCAAACCCCAAAGAATCACTGGGGAGGCACGCCCCCCAATTATTCCATTACGGATGAGAGTTCACTGTACAACGTGTACTAAGATATCAAAACCATATCTGCCATCCTTTCACAATTTCTGAGAATTTTTGGATTGGATGAGGGGCTGACCACCCTAAAAGTCGTGGTTGGAAAACTGTTAATAGTGGAAAACCTTCCTAGTAACCTGACGAACTCACCTGGGAAGCTTCACTGACTTCCATCAAATGGCCTAGAGGGAGTTTAAGCTCACACACACACACACACACACACACACACACACACACACACACACACATAACAAAGATGTTTGCGAAGTGAAAGAGGATTATTGCTGTGCACTGTTGTCATCAGTGTTCCAGTGTACTCACAGTATGTACAGTATATTATAATTTTCTAAGTATATACAGAACACTACACAACGTACACCATTTCATCACCCGTGCATTGCATAATAAGCCAGATGGCGTCCGGTTCACTAGGCAACTCACCAGCCAAACACTCCTCAACAATTTTCCTGAACTCGGTGTTAACCCGTCCCCTCCTGTTGACGTATAGGTACGTTGCAACATTTTGCATTTGCCAGTCCCGGAGATGTACTGGTACGTCGTGCAATTGCAAGGTCCCTAATTTGCACAATTTTCAATTTTCGCAAGTGATTTTTCGTACGTATACACGGGACACCTTCCTCTATTCCTCTACAAGATGCCAAGCAGGGACAATGCCTTACACCGCATAACCTCCCCCCTCCCCCCCTCACGCCATTGTCTCGGCATTTCACCTGTTACCAGTGACCTGGCCAGTAAAGATATTCAGGGCCAGAGTGATTCCCCAATCGATGACAATGTGGAGGACAAAGTTTACATAGCATTAGATGAAGAAAGAGTTAGAAATAATGATCAGGTAATGTGGCAAAAGAAGGTCAGGTATGGTGATTAGTTAGTGAGTGGAACAATGCTTATAATGCCTATATTACTGCTTGAAAACCAATATACTCTCATACTACATATAAATTCGTACCAAGTAAATAAATAAATACCGTTTATGAGTTGTGTGAAATAGTTACCCTCCCATAGAACTCGTTTTCTTTGGTGCCAGCATGTTAGAAAACCCAGCCAGGTAAGGAGGTACTCCTACCGGGATCAAGTATTTTAAACCTGAGGTGAGCGATTTCTCTATGAATTTTCGATGTTTCTCACCAAAAGCGGAGGTTTTAGCCAAAAATTTTTTTTTCGAAAATACCTCGGGATTGGGGGATGTCGGAGGTGCGGAAAACCATGGGACGTGACGGGTTAAACCCCTCATATGATAGTCTTTTATATCAACATGGGGTGTATGCTGTAATACTAAGGAATCTCTTATGCCCAAAAATGCTTAAGTGACAAATACAAACTTTTATGATTGTGTGATATATCAAAATAATTAGGATATATCAGGTAGTTCAGTGCATAGTATTATAATCTTAGGTTACAAAATCAGTGAGACCTCCTTCACAGCTTTAAGGGAGTACTAAATGTGTCTGTGTGTGTTTTTTTTTTTTATGCGAGAAAGGAGGAACCAAAGGTCACGAGCTGGCAATAACTGTTCCATCCATGAGAAAAAACAAAATACAAGAGCCAAATTCAATATCCAATCATTTTGAGATGCCTGGACACACTGCGTTTGAAAGAGTGAAGATCATAGGAAGCAGGAAGTACAGAAAGAGGTAGACAGTTCCAGAGTTGACCTGTTGCATAAATGAAGGACTGGGAGTACCGGTTAACTCTTGCATTAGAGAGTTGGACAGAAAAAGGATGAGAGTTTGCTGCTAGACGGGTGCTACGCGCCCGTCGTAAAGATAGAGGAATGCGTGCAGACGGTTCAGAGGAGCAGTGACCATTGAAGTAGCTATAGAAAAGATATAAAGATACAACATTGCGGTGAAGAGACAGAGGTTGAAGGGAGTCAGTAAGAGGAGGAGAGATAATGAGACTAAAAGCCTTTGACTCCACCCTATTGAGAAGAGCTGTATATGGGAATTTTCTCCCACACATGAGAGTTGTTCTCCACACAGGGGCGGATAAAACCCGTGTATAGAGTCCAAATATTGTGCAGAGGTGAAGAAGGAACAGAGTCAGATTAGCACACTTAATCTCTTGGAAGCAGATTTTACGAGATGTAATATGATCTTTCCAAGACAAATCCCGAGTAAATGAAATCCCAAGCAAGTTCAAGGATGATGCAGGATTAAGCTGAATATTATTAAACATTAGTGGATACACCTGTGGAAGATTTTGTCAAGTTGATAGGTGTAAGAACTGAGTCTTTGATGCATTAAAGAAAACAAGATTATTTTTACCCCATTCAGAGATACGAGCCAAGTCAGACATTAGGTGTGCCATAGCCTCATCCTTTGTTTGTTGAAGTAACTGCTGAGATGGACGTTGCAGGAACCGAATGGAAAGGAAATAGAGTCATCAGTATAAGAGTATAAGACTGGATAGGGTTAGATGTACAGCTTAGAAGGTCATTGATGAATAAAAGGAAGAGAGTTGGTGATAGGACAGAGCCCTGAGAACACCACCGTTGATAGATCTAGGAGAAGAACGATGGCCATCTACAACAGTGGCTATAGAACGATCAGAAAGGAAGCTAGAGATGAAGGCACAGATAGAAGGATAGAAACCGTAAGAGGGCAGTTTGGAAATTAAAGATTTATGCCAGACTCGATCGAAAGCCTTTGAGATGTCAAGTGCAATGGCAAAGCTTTCGCCAAAGTCCCGAAACGAGGATGACCAGGAGTCTGAAAGGTAGGTGAGAACATCGCCAGTGGAGCGTCCCTGACGGAACCCATATTGACGATCAGAAAGAAGGTTGTGATAGGAAAGATGCTTTAAGATTTTTCCATTTAGAATTGACTCAAAAACTTTTGAGATAAAGGATGTTAAAGCAATTGGACGAGAGTTAGAGGGTTGGGAATGGTCACCCTTCTTTGGGACTGGCTGAATGAGAGCAAACTTCCAGCAAGAAAGAAAGGTACAAGTTGAAAGACAAAGGCGGAAGAGTTTACCTAGGCAGGGTGTAAACACAGAAGCACAGTTCTTGAGGACAACAGGAGGCACTCCATCAGGCCCATATGCCTTGTTAGTATTGAGGCCCTTGATGGCAGAAAATACATCAGCTGAAGAAATTTTAATGTCAGCCATGAGGAAGTCAGAGGGGGGAAGTGATGGAGGAACACCACTGGAATCGTCTAAGATGGAATTGGAGGAGAAAGTCTGAGTGAAGAGATCTGCTTTATCAGTAGAAGAAATAGCTACAGAACCATCAGAGTAGAAAAGAGGAGGGAAGGATGAGGTGAAGTTCTTAGAAAAGTTTTTGGCAAGGTGCGAGAAGGGGCGGGAAGAATTCGAGATGGAGAGATGAGAGCATTTAGTACGGTTGAAATTATTTTTAGCAGTGCGAAGAACAGACTTAGAATGATTCCAGGCAGAAACGTATAAAAGGTGTGATTCAGGGGTGGGTTGGCTCCGGTACCTTTTATAGGCCCTCTCCTTGTTGCAGACAGCATTAGAACAAGCATGATTAAACCATGGCTTTCTTGCATTAGTCAAAGGATATGAGAAAGGAATGTATACTTCCATGCTCAAGAGAATAACCTTCGTAATGCGCAAGGCACATTCAGATGGCTCCTGGCCAGGGAAGCAATGATCATTCCAGGGAAAATCAAAGAAGTACTGCCTGAGGGCCTCCCAATCCACAGCTCCCAAGTGCCACAGACGACGTTTCTTTGGAGGGTCCATAGGCCATACCAGAGTGATCGGACAGGTTAAGGTGATAAGGTTGTGATCGGAGGAGCCCAATGGAGAGAAAAAATTAACAGTGTAAGCAGAAGGATTAGTTGTAAGGAAGAGGTCAGGTATGCTGGAGCTCTCTCCAAGGCGGTCAGGGATACGGTTAGGGTGCTGTACAAACTGCTCTAGGTCATTAAGGATAGAAAACGTGTAGGCTTGTTCACCAGGTGGATCAGTGAAAGGAGAGGAGAGCCAAAGGTGGTGGTGAACATTGAAGTATCCTAGAATGGAGATTTCAGAGAGGAGAGATGGATAGAATGTGTTCCATCATAGAAGTAAGCGAGTCAAAGAATTTTTGATAGTAGAATTAGGCATAAGTAAACAGCACAGATATATTTAGTCAGAGAATGATAGGAAAGCCAAAGCCAGAGCATAGAGAATTCAGAAGAATCAAGTTCAGGAACACGAGAACAAGATAAGTCATTGCGTATATATACACAACAGCCACCTTTGGCTTTGAAATGAGTATAGAGAAAGTACGAGGATACAGAAAAGGGCTTGCTGTCAGTTGCCTCAGACAGCTGAGTCTCAGGAAAAGAAGGTGAGGTTTAGAGAAGGAGAGGTGGTGCTCAACAGAGCGAAAGTTAGAGGAAAGGCCATGAATGTTGCAGAAATGAAGAAGAAGTGAGTCAGACAGTGGTTCCAGGCAGCTCGAGTCGTCACCGGGAGAGGGGCGGAAGGTGGGGGCATTTATGGTCCCCCCCCCCGGGGACTCCAGGACTATGTAGTTCAAAGCCATGATTACATTTTTTTTGAATTTTGGAAAATGAAGTGTAGTGTGTACTGTGCATGTAGTCTGATGTTGATAGTTAAAGAAACTTGTATTGGAGAGCATGCTGGCCTACTCTCTGTTACTGAGTAACTGAAAAAGTTCAGCAAAGGGCAATGGTCGGGAACTAGTCCCGACGGCTGATGAAACGGGAGCTCCAGCTCTCCTTGTCATCAGCTTTCCATCCACCTTGGGAGTACTGCCCTGCCCGACTGGTGCCACAGTCTACTCCTACAAATGTGTGTAATAATACTTCGATAGCAAATAAATAACTACGAGAATAATATTATAACTGATGATATACTTTTCGACGACGTCTGATTTCCCAGTGAAATACGGGCGTCACCTGCCAGAGCCATGATACTGCGGGGGTTAGATGAGGTAAAGCTATGCCATGTAGGCCCATCCCTGGAGTGACTCGTGTTGAGCGCATCTCCGACACCCGAACTGAAGCTGCTTCGAGCAAGACTGGTTTCAGACTTAGATTTTCCCGGATCTTTGTCCGCCAGGTTTGTGAAAAGTTAGTGTTCAAGGTAAAAATGGCGTTATTGCGAGTTCTTTTTTTTTTTTTTCCCACTCATTGAATAGCATATGCGTTTCTGTACATAATGTGAAAAAAAAAATGTACCTGAAGTCGAACAACGCTAAAATCTGGAGTGATCACGGCAAATAGTGCACATGCTGCTACACACAACCTGTAATCCTCTCTTGCCAGGAAAGAAAAAAAATCAAATCCCGCAAGTCAGAGTGCTTCATTTCGTGCCAATGCTTTCGAATAAAGAAGATATATGAAAAACAGGAAAGCACCACCTATATGGATAAAGAAAACGTGAGGGGGTCTCCCATCCTTCAGCACTATCTAGGGAGCCAGCGGCAAAGTACAGCGAGTCCGCGGAATATGATTTGCCTTCTGTTTTTCAAAGGTCTGGGAAATTATCATTCCGCTTGTGTATACTGCTCCCCATGATTTGATTTTTCATATTCATACGCATTGTTAATATTATTCATGAATATCTAACATCTTATTTATTCGATTTTACTGATAATGTAAGTAGTCCATAGGTATAGGATATACCAATTAATGTAGACCTATCCTACACATGTATTGGTTTACAGTTTAGATTATCATGTGAAACTGTATATCATTCAATACTGATAATGCAAAATAACAGGGAATTCATATGTATTATCTTACTGATACATCATCGGGTAGGTATAATGTAGGAATAGTAAATCCATGCACACAAGACACATTATTGAAAAGACATGCCGAATTTCATTAATTATTGCTCATGCATTTGTATTGGAAAACCTCATGCATCAGTATGCAGCATGCATTGTAACTGAATATGCGAAAATACACGTGAGAAAAAAAGCAGAACATACTGGTAAGTAGAGAATTAACACAACAAAATGTGTCATACACAAAACTGAAAAAAGTGCTCTAGATGGAGAATAACAGAGAACAAAAAGTGTCATGTACAGAATATAAAGTATTGTACATGGAAAGGGAAACAGAACAACCGTTTCAGATGAAGAATAATACGCAACAAGACGTACCATAAATGGAATATAAAGAAAAACAAAATGGAACATAGATTCATATATTTATTGGTTTAATATTAGGTAACAGGTTTAATATCTGCACCTATACTAATGTCGCTAAATGTTTAGGAATGAAGTTCCTAATTACTATAGATTTACATGTTGAAAATATTTTGTCGAATTTAAATCATATTAGAAAAAATAAGAAGCAAGAGTTGGTTTACACCATCCATCTTTATTTCATCATCATCATCATCCGGACCCCCTTTCCCACCCTAGGGCAGGGTGAGGAGCAGCAATGCCCAGACAGCCCAAATTTGCCCAATCCAATGGGCCACTCTTCCATTCACTCATCATTCAAGCCCCCGGAATCCCAGCTCTATCAGATACGCCAAAAACATTCACCACGTTCTGTAGCATCACATAAACTATCCAATTGATTAAGTCCGGACGCTGCCACGTTAAAATGGGGTGCCAAATCCCTGATCATACACTTCTTCTCACAACATTCATCCAGTCAGCTCGATCTCTTGTCAGTTCCCTAGCCTCACCGACTTCCAAACCTCTCTTCCTCACACACTCATCCACCATATAGGCCCTCTCCCACGTCGGCGAAAGTGGGGAAGATAAAGTCACGATGTGTCAAGAATCCCTAATCGTGAGTATTCGTGATCAAAATCTTGTCCATTCGTGGAATGTCGCCGATACGTCGCACGAGGTGGAAATTTGTCGTGGGGGGCCACGACGTTTTCATGCTGCATGAAAACGTCGTGGCCCTCCACGATTTTGTAAAATTTCTCAGATTAGTCGTTGACAACAAGGCGACGCCTCGGCGGCGTCGGCGATTACCCGGTGTATGAACCACGTATGATCGCCGACATCAGCGAGGAGTCGGCGGTGAAAAAAACCGTTGAGATGTCGTACGGTCATATGGCGAAGCGTCGGCAATGTATCGGCAATGCATCGGTGAGTTTAATACGACATAGCTTACGTAAACCGTACGATACGTACCGGGTTGTGCGACAGTAATATTTCATCTTATGAATGTCAGTGATATATCGCCGACATTTCGCGGATGAACCGTCGATTAATCGTCTTTAATATGCCGATGACGGCTAGGCACCTGCAATGGTCTCGGCGTTTTGTCTGCAAGGTGAGTGCGATTTATTCCGCATTGGCGCCGATGCATTCGCCGACACATCGACGATACATCGTCGACAGCACGCCGCCGTTGTACCTTTATTGCCATTGAATCGCCGTAAAAAAAAAACGTTAAAATTTGAATTTAGAATAATGCTTGCGCATTACGCCGACATATCGGCTATATGTCGGCTACTAGTCGGTGGTTATATCGTATACTCCGCCGAGGTGTCGGCGTTTTGTCGTACTGGTGTCGTCAGTATTACGCCGACACCACGATTCTTGGTCAGAGTCGTCGACACATCACCGACTTCGGCCACGATTTTCATTGTGACTTCATCGTGCCTATTTACGCCGAAGTGGGAGAGGGCCTTATCTCTCCACCTTCTCCTTGGCCCACCTCGCCTCCTCCCTCCTTCAAACTCGCTCAGATATACCTTTTTCACCACTCTATTGTTATCCATGCTCTCCGCATGACCATACCATCTCAGTACACTCTCCTCGATTCTGGTGTCCACCGACTTCCTCGCTCCACATTTTCACGAATCACATTATTTCGTATCCTATCCACCCTCTGTACTCCATATACATTCCTCAGCAGTCCCATCTCCACTGCTCATACTCTTGACTTTTCATTTTCATGACACACCATTGTTTCACATCCATATGTTAAAGTTGGCACTGACACTCCTTCATGTAAGCCTCGTGCAGCTGCAACACTCAAGCCTCTGTTTCTTATCAAGGCCTTCATTGCACCAGCTACTTTTCTTCCTTGTGTCACTCTGCTTTCAATTTCTTTTGCACATTTTCCTCTCTTTTCTATCACATACCTAGGTATTTGAACTCTCTTACCAATTCCAGTCTCTCTCCATTCACTGTAACATCACACTGGGAGTCACCTCTCTCAGTAACCATCACTACACTTTTCTACATTTACTCTCAAGGCACGACGCTCACAGACATCAGCAAAACTCTGCACTAGACTACCAAGTTCTTGTCTGGTAATTGCAAGCAGTACTGCTTCATCAGCATACAGCAAATCTGAGATATTCCATCCATCACCGTTCATTACCAACGCCATCTCTCTCTCCATTACTCATGTTTTTACTTCTTTCATCACCCCATCTATATATATATTGAACAACTATGGGGACACAACCTTGTCGCACGCCCACCATTCACGTAGATGCCCATTAACCCTTACACATGCTTCACTACCATCATAAAAACTCTTGACGGCACATACCAGCTTATCATCTACACCATCCTTATATACTTTGTAATATTTGTTTGCATATAAGGGCAAATCACCTTATTTGGTGATTATTTCCTTATCCTTCGGAAATGCATGGAAAACCGTCAGTGGGGTGTATTTTTTGTAGCGTTTTAAAATGCAGCTTGGGTATCACTTCTCACTCATTGGGCTTGAAATTCAATTTATCCACCGAGAAACGTAAACAGAAGAAAATGTGATGACTCTCAAGGCCATCTGTTGATACCACAACGAACTAGAATGTTGCTTGCTCACGGGTTAATTCGCTGTTTTTCCTGTCTTCCATTTATCATCTTTGCTTTCGGCACTCTGCGGGGCGAAAATCAGCTGTGAATGTAGGGTAGTGTTGGAACAAGCCAGTGACTGAGACGTGCGTATGTGTCGGGGGTGGGGGGAGGGGGAGAGACGAGTACTATTTTGCCTTAGGAAGCTTTTCTGGCTCCAAAGGCTCACTAGATTGGTGATCTACACGCATAAGGTAAGCGAGAGTGTTTTTATACCCTAGAACAGTGTTTCTCAACTGGTGGTCCATGGTGACTTTTTGAGTGGTCCACAGGACGTTCACTATATTTGGTATTAAACTGGAGATTGGTGCATATATTTTAAAGTTTATTGAAAATGCAGTACGAAAAATTTTATCAAAATAAGTAATTGGCCATTCATTTTATTGTATTATTCCTATTTAGGAAATATATATTGTTCAAACCAAAATGTTTGTTGTCTATGCTTTATTTATCATTACTCAAAAATGAAATGGTCCACGATATTTTTTTTAATTGGGCTGGTGGTCCGCGGCCTGAAACGAGTTGAGAACCACTGCCCTAGAATGTGTTTATTTTGCCAGTAAGGAGGTTAATGGGACTCAGGAGTATGCATTAGGTCTCTTTTTGTTTTCATAAGCCAATTTAAATGCGGTGCATTTACTGGCTTCGTATTTTGTGAAGAGGAGAGTATGTAATGCTTTCTACATTTGTTCTGATACTCTTTTGGCAACTGTTTGTCACATAAGCATGGGTAGAGAATTTGCATACGAGGAGGGTGTAGGAGTGTCAATGGTCTTGTTATGCAGAGAGAGAGAGAGTGAGAGGGGAGGGGGGTGGGCAGGAACGGAGTCGAGATCAAGAAGGAATATCAAAACAATGGGTAGTATACAGGAAAGATATACACAGGCGTTATGTCAGACTGGAGGTGTTTACTTCTCGTTTGCTGGACGCACCCGAACCAACGCCCTCTCCCTCAGGTGACTGGCTGTTCAGGGTTAGGTTCAGTGGCGGTATGAATGGTCAGCATCATCGGGAAGGGGGGGAGAGACAACAAACCCATGATTTTCCTAGCGTGTGTGTGTGTGTGTGTGTGTGTGTGTGTGTGTGTGTGTTTCATTGTGTGTGTTTTGTGTGTATGATTGTGTTTTAGTGTGTGGTGTTATACTTAATGAAATCGACATAGGAAACGAAGCACTTCCGCAAGAACTATGGACCAAAATCAAATAAAGTGTGTCAGGAACAAAAGAAAAACAGTCTCTCTCTCTCTCTCTCTCTCTCTCTCTCTCTCTCTCTCTCTCTCTCTCTCTCTGTATATATAATATCTATATATAAATTTATATATATATATATATATATATATATATATATATATATATATATATATTATATACTGTATATATATATTATATACTGTATATATATATATATATATATATATATATATATATATATATATATATATATATATATATATATATATATATATACGGGAGTAGACTGTAGCACCGGTCGAGCAGAGCAGTACTCCCAAGGTGGATGGAAAGCGTATGACAGGGAGAGCTGGAGCTCCCTTTCCATCAGCCCTCGGGACTAGTTCCCGACCATCCCCCTTTGTTGAACTTTTTCAGTGTCTCAGTAACACAGAGAGTAGGCCAGCATGATCTCCAATACATATTTCTTTAACTATGAACACCAAACTACATGCCCAGTACACACTACACTTCCTTTTCCAAAATTCAGCAATCATGGCGTCTCTACACGTAACCTCGGAGTCCCCAGTGGGGAGGGGGGAGCATAAATGCCCCCAACTTCCGCCCCTCTCCCAGTTACGACTCGAGGTGCCTGGAACCACTGTCTGACTCACTTCTTAATTTCTGCAACATTCGTAGCCTTTCCTCCAACTTTCGCATAGTTGAGTACCACCTCTCCTCCTCTAAACCTTACCATCTTTTCCTAACTGAGACTCAGCTGTCTGAGGCAACTGACAGCAAACCCTTTTCTGTATCCTCCTACTTTCTCTATATTCATTTCAAAGCCAAAGGTGGTTGTTGCGTATATATATGCAATGACTTGTTTTGCTCTCGTGTTCCTATATTCGATTCTTCTGAATTCTCCACACTCTGGCTTCGGCTTTCCTGTCACTCTCTGACTATATATATATATATATATATATATATATATATATATATATATATATATATATATATATATATATATATATATATATGCACTGTTTACTTATCTCCTAATTCTACTGACTATCAAAAATTCTTTGACTATCTTACTTTTACGATGGAACACAATCTATCCATTTCTCCTTCCTCTGAAATCTCCATTCTAGAAGATTTAAATGTTCACCACCACCTTTGGCTCTCCTCTCCTTTCACTGATCAACCTGGTGAACAAGCATACACCTTATCTATCCTCAATGACCTAGAGCAGCTTGTACAGCACCCTATCCGTATCCCTGACCGCCGTGGAGAGAGCTCCAACATACTTGACCTCTCCCTTACAACTAATACTTCTGCTTACACTGTTAACCTTTTCTCTTCGTTGGGTTCCTCTGATCACAACCTTATCACCTTAACCTGTCCTATCTCTCCAGTATGGCCTATGGACCCTCCAAAGAAACGTCATCTGTGGCACTTTGTACCTGCAGACTGGGAGGCCATCAGGCAGTACTTCTTTGATTTTCCCTGGAATGATTATTGCTTCCATGGCCGGGAGCCATCTGAGTGTGCCTTGTGCATTACGTTGGTTATTCTCTCAGGCATAGAAGCATACATTCCTTTCTCATATCCTTTGACTAATGCAAGAAAGCTTTGGTTTAATCACGCTTGTTCTAATGCTGTCTACAACAAGGAGAGGGCCTATAAAAGGTACAGGAGCCAACCCACCCCTGAATCACATCTTTTATACATTTCTGCCCGGAATCGTGCTAAGTCTGTTCTTTGCTCTTCTATAAATAATTTCATCCGTTCTAAATGCTCTCAACTCTCCAACTTGAATTCTTCCTGCTCCTTCTGGCACCTTGCCAAAAACTTTTCTAACAACTTTACCTCATCACCCTTCCCTCTTCTTTTCTACTCTGATGGCTCTGTAGCTATTTCTTCTGCAGATAAAGCAGATCTCTTCGCTCAGACTTTCTCCTCCAATTCCATCTTAGACGATTCCGGTGCTGTTCCTCCATCACTTTCCCCCTCTGACCTGACTTCCTCATGGCTGACATTAAAATTTCTTCAGCTGATGTATTTTTTGCCATCACAGGCCTCGATACTAACAAGGCATATGGCCTGATGGAGTCCCTCCTGTTGTTCTCAAGAACTGTGTTTCTGTGCTTACACCCTGCCTAGGCAAACTCTTTCGCCTTTGTCTATCAACTTGTACCTTTCCTTCTTGCTGGACGCTTGCTCTCGTTCAGCCAGTCCCAAAGAAGGGTGACCATTCCCAACCCTCTACCTATCGTCCAATTGCTTTAACATCCCGTATATCAAAAGTTTTGAGTCAATTCTGAATAGAAAAATTTTAAAGCATCTTTCCTATCACAACCTTCTTTCTGATCGTCAGTATGGGTTCCGTCAGGGACGCTCCACTGGCGATCTTCTCACCTACCTTTCAGACTCCTGGTCATCCTCCTTTCGGGATTTTGGCTAAAGCTTTGCTATTGCACTTGACATCTCAAAGGCTTTCGATCGAGTCTGGCATAAATCTTGCATTTCCAAACTGCCCTCTTACGGTTTCTATCCTTCTATCTGTGTCTTCATCTCTAGCTTCCTTTCTGGTCGTTCTATAGCCGCTGTTGTAGGCGGCCATCGTTCTTCTCCTAGATCTATCATCAGTGGTGTTCCTCAGGGCTCTGTCCTATCACCAACTCTCTTCCTTTTATTCATCAATGACCTTCTAAGCTATACATCTCACCCTTTCCGCTCATACGCTGATGACTCCACCCTTCACTTTTCCATTCGGTTCCCGAAAAGTCCATCTCAGCAGTTACTTAAACAAATAAGGGATGAGGCTATGGCACACCTAATGTCTGACTTGGCTCGTATCTCTGACTGGGGTGAAAATAATCCTTTTGTTTTTAATGCATCAAAGACAGTTCTTACACCTATCAACCCGACAAAATAATCTCAGGTGTACCCACTAATGTTTAATAATTTTCAGCTTAATCCTGCATCATCCTTGAACTTGCTTGAGGTTTCATTTACTCGGGACTTGTCTTGGAAAGATCATATTACATCTCTTGTAAAATCTGCCTCTAAGAGATTAGGTGTGCTAAGCCGACTCCGTTCCTTCTTTACCCCTGCACAAGTGTTGACTCTATACACGGGTTTTATCCGCCTCTGTGTGGAGTACAACTCTTATGTGTGGGGAGGTTCCCCACATACAGCTCTTCTCAATTGGGTGGAGTCAAAGGCTTTTCGTCTCATCAACTCTCCTCCTCTTACTGACTCCCTACAACCTCTGTCTCTTTGCCGCACTGTTGCATCTTTATCTCTTTTCTATCACTACTTCAATGGTCACTGCTCCTCTGAACTGTCTGCATGTATTTTCTTCACCTCTACGACGGGCGCGCAGCACCCGTCAAGCAGCAAACTCTCATCCCGTTTCTGTCCAACTCTCTAATGCAAGAGTTAACCGTTACTCCCAGTCTTTCATTTATGCAACAGGTCAGCTCTGGAACAGTCTCCCTCTGTCTGTATTTCGTGCTTCCTATGATCTCCAGTCTTTCAAACGCAGTGTGTCCAGGCATCTTGAAATGATCGGATCTTGAATTTGGCTCTCTCTTGTATTTTGTTTTTCTTTTGGAGAGAACAGTTATTGCGTGGCTCGTGGTCTTTGGTTCCTTCTTTCTCACATTTTTATATATATATATATATATATATATATATATATATATATATATATATATATATATATATATATATATATATATATATATATCTGTTGGAAGGAGCAGTTATTGCGGGCTCGTAGCCTTTGGTTCCTTCTTTCTCACATTATATATATATACACAGTATACATCCAACCATCATCCAGTCCTATGTTGCCCCATGAGGAGCGTACAAACCCTGGGCAATGCAAGCTTTTCCTAACATTTAAGATGAGAGTGACCAGTCTCACTCATCCCTGAGTGTAATTGCGTGAGCAATAAACCCCAACCATCCCTTGGATATAAACCTACAAAGGCTCAATCCGACTGGAGCACCTTAATTACCCACCAAACTATCAGACGCCATATTTTGGTTATATGGTTACCACCCAGCGTAATAGATGGTTTCCAGGTGTACAGGAAACCAATTGGCTTGTCACTCAGTGTTTAGACATCCATAGGCAGAAGGAAGAGAAACGAATGAAAGGAAGAAAAATATAAGAAAGGAAGGAAGGAGGGAAGAGAGAAAAGGGCAGACACCCAAATCAGCACTGCAACAAGTGATTGGATGGTGAGCACCCCCACCTACCACAATTATATCTAGATATCTAGATAGATAGATAGATAGATTATACTCATGTAATAGGTGTTTCTCATTCTCCGTTAAAAAATAACCATAATGCACCTACTGTATACTTTACAGTCCTGACAAAAAGTAAGCTAAATATTGATAATTGTAACTCACGTGTCTCCTGTGCGCTCCTGCACCACTGCACCTCTGGGTATGTCCACCAAGAGGAAACCGTATTGTTTTTTAGAACAATAGGCCATAGGTTAAGCTTGCATGGCTAGGTCAGCTTGAACAGTTTTCATCCAGTTTAGACCAAACTTGCTGGAAGGGCTGAGGGGAAGGCAAAGACAAAGGCCGCTGACTTGAGAACAATGGTAACAAATCAAGGTAAATAGATAAACTTCGACCCCCGAGTCTTTTTTATCAATATCACTAAAACGTAAAAAAAAAGAAAATCTGATTTTGACCAAACTGCGTGGAATGGTTAAAAGTGAGCCAATAGACTAACCTAATAGTTTTCTAGAACAAGAAGGGAGAGGTCAAGGTCACATGGCAAAGTCAGCATAAACCTTTCCACCATGGTTCACAGCACTGGATGTGTATCTATAAGGCTGTTGGTTCCGTTGCTGGGCTTGGTGGGTTGTGGCGGTGTTTGGGGAAAAAGGGAATGTCACCGACAGCATCTGACTGAGTGAAAAATAAGCTCTGTTCTTATTCTTACGAGTATATTGTGACACTTCTGATTAATTTTGTCGCGAAAATATGTAAATGAAGGAATCTTGTTATCTTTCTAGTGCATAGAAAATGGGCTCCCTCTGCATTTTCCTTGGCTGTGCAGTATCATCAAATGCTCACGCTGACTTAAGATTCTTCATATTCTTGCATTATTCACTATTCCTAAACACTGCACATGAAAAAGAATAGAAGAGTTTAAGTTCTCCCGAATTTGCCCGTTCGTGAGGTCAAAAATGAAACATTGTCGCACTGAAACAATCTAAGGAAAGACAAGCATGAAAGTTACCAACAGAGTTCAAGTTCATGTAGCACCGTCAGCTTAAACAGTTTTAATCCGAGTTAGACCGTAATTGGTGGGATGGTTTAGGGAAAGATAATGAAGAAGGAATTCAATTTTGGGAATGCTTAAAGGTCAAGGCCACAGGGTAAGATCAAATACTGAATCCTGTAACCTAAGCAGCTTCCAGTACATAGGATGAAGCGATTCGATTTTGAGAATAGATGGTGAAAGGTCAAGGGTAAAGAGCAAGATCAACTCAGTTCTGCATCATTTAGGACCACATTTAGTGGAAGGGGTAATAGTTACATGAAAAAAATTATTTTCATGTTGATAACACTCGACGGGAGATTAGTCACAGAGCTAAGGTAAATGTTTGGCCCTTTAAACAATTGTACGGCGCCGGTGTTACAAACTCCGAGCGCTCCTTCTTGATGCTGTTGTGCTCTTGCTTCCTCCAAATGACTACATTTAGCTTTGGTAGTATATAAACAGCACGTTCCATGCACAAGTAAATAAAATCGTCAGGACGTAGTGCAAAAGTTGTGATAAAAAAAACATACATATCGTATTGTAGGAGTTAATATCAGACGACTTTATAGACCAAGGCTACCCGAGATAAGAAGAATGTTTATAACAATGCTTATCTTATATAAGTGGGTCATTATAGCAGACGATCAGTTTATGCGAATTCCCAATCTTCTACTAGGCCACAGTCAACAACAGCTAAATTTACATCCAGGTCTCAAGCTGGACTGGTGGGTGCACAGAAGAAAAGGAGAAACAGACTTTGTGTGAGAGACTGTCCGTCCTTATAGTCAGACTCTGGTCCTTCAGGTTGCGAGCTTGTTATACTAACCAATCTGGCTCTCCCACCGGAGGTAAGAGAGATACAGGCTTCCTTTCTCTTGGGCTTTGGAGTCTCAAAAACATCTCTTTATTGACTGTTTCTGGATGTGGTGAGGCATTATTTTTTTCATCGAAAGTTATGATATAGCCAGTGTTTATTTAAGAAATTTATATCCTACGGTATCTTTTTTTTTTTTAAGTAAAAAAAAAAAAAAAAACATCTCTGCCAAGGAATTAAGTAACCGAAACGAAGATATCATCTTGGTTCCCACTAACACAGTCACTGAAAGGGATCGCATAGCAGGTAGAGGAGAGCACCATAACAGAGCAAAGGAAGTTTATTATTATCATGAAGAACTCCACATTCTGTGGAGTTCTTATTGGTATTGAAGATATAATTTTTTTGAGGAGAGAGGGAGGGAGATCTAGAAGGGTGGCATGCGAAGACCGTTCAAGATAGAGACTCGAAATTTTCAGAAGTGATGTATCTTGGTTACAAGCTTTTGTTGGCACAATTTTTTTCCTAGCAATAGCGCCGCAGTAGCGCCCTCTGTATTTTTTTTTTTTTTCATACTGAGATCCAACAAATATTATTTGAGATACTTAGGAAAATCAAGATGGCCGCCTCATGCCTGAAAGGTTAAATCGGAAAGTATTTGGCCGATATTGACCAGACTCGGTAGAAATATAGTGGGTCACGAGTGAACATGATTTACATAATATGAATGACGACCTTCTCAAAATCACAGGTCAAGAAAAAAATCATACCAAAAGTCCCTTACTATTAGGTCTGCAGTTATAACAAAAGTTTTTTCTCATCTGGAATGTGGAGTTCTTTGAATATTGCTTCAGGAATTTCAGAATATTATTATTATCATTATTATTATTATTATTACTATCATTATTAATTTTATTATTATCACACCTGCGTTCACAGCGCGAGAGCGAGTTTTATGTTTTTACTCAACGTGTGTGTGTGTGTGTGTGTGTGTGTGTGTGTGTGTGTGTGTGTGTGTGCGCGTGCGTGCGTGCGTGCGTGCGTTTGTGCGTGTGCGTGTGCGTGTGCGTGTGCGTGTGCGTGTGCGTGTGCGTGTGCGTGTATGTGTATGTGTATGTGTATGTGTATGTGTATGTGTATGTGTATGTGTATGTGTATGTGTATGTGTATGTGTATGTGTATGTGTATGTGTATGTGTATGTGTATGTGTATGTGTATGTGTATGTGTATGTGTGTGTGTGTGTGTGTGTGTGTGTGTGTGTGTGTGTGTGTGTGTGTGTGTGTGTGTGTGTGTGTGTGTGTGTGTGTGTGTGTGTGTGTGTGTGTGTGTGTGTGTGTGTGTGTGTGTGTGTGTGTTTGGCTCCCTTAAATATTCGAAGTCCCTCAGATTATTTTTGGAACCTTCAGAACATCACTCTCCATAGGAATGGGGACCATATTCTCGTCTGCAGAGGAAGTTCCCTTACACCTTGCCGTAAGCGATTTATTTCGTTTATTACACCTTTTTGTCCTCTTCTATGTTATACAAATGCTTCCAATATTGCCATACTCTGTGTAAACAACGTTCAAAAGGATGTTAGCCACTCATTTCCAATAATTAATCGCTAAGGAAGAAGTGGTAGGGAGCTTTCTTAACTAACGAGAATACGAGCCAGAGTGTTTGATTTTGACGGGTTAGATATAGTGTTTATTTATTCCTTAAGTACAATGACGCGCTCTTAAGTGGAACAGAACCGCCTGGAAACAGTAATAATGAAACAGAAAAAGTGCATCTCTCTCCAAATCGGAATCTAATCGTCAGGATATATAAAGATTAAAGGAGAAAATAATACGTTTCCCTAATATAAGCTGAACTGATTGGTCCGGATCGAGCAAGAATTAAAGAAATGCTACATCAGACAGAAGGAGGTTTATCTTGATTTTATGCAATCAGCTGAGGAGAAGCATTTTGTAGTGAGGGAGGGAGCACTTGAACAGCTAACGTCAGATTTGGACATAATGAGCTGAGAGAGAGAGAGAGAGAGAGAGAGAGAGAGAGAGAGAGAGAGAGAGAGAGAGAGAGAGAGAGAATCACTCAGTCCTCTTACAGCAATAACTCTGAATCTGATAAGGTAGTTTATTGGTGTATTCTTGTTACTTCCAGCCGATTGTATTCACTTCTGAAAATACCATTCATACTAAAGCGATAGCGAATGATGAATGTAACCTCTCCAGCTTTAACTCTCTTGTATCCAAAGTAAAATTACTTGAAAGAGGTAAGAATAGAAAAATAAATAACCTTATCATAGTGAACAGAATAAACGCCATCTCTGCAACCCCTTCACTGCTGTGGTGAACTTGGACATAATATTCTAACTGCAACAAGGAACCTACAGTGAATTACAAAACTGAGGTGGTGAAAAGGTGGCCAGTTTTAATTATGGGATAAGCCACGCAGAACTCATCAGGGAGATCCGCTGGTATAAACCAGAAATATGAGATGGCCACTCGGGTGACCACTGGGATGGCTATACATATTACAAGGAAAGCCAGTGCCACCCCAGCCACCGCTCTGATATGCCACTGACTCCAATTCATTTTATTCAGCACAGGGAAGGCTTGTGCTGCTAAATGGTTTACCACCTTATGTCGATGATGACAATCTAATTTTATGGGTGCTTCTTTCACAGCCTTCTATTCAGTTTAGAAAAGAAATAGAAAACGAACCACATTCGGACAAAACAAAGAAACCACCACCACAGTATACAAACAATATATACGTTCTGTGATAAACAATGCAAGCCCTGCTTGGACATCTAGCCTCACTGAAACACACTACAACACCCTACAGACCATACAGAACAAGGCCCTAAAAATAATCACAGACTGCTCACCTACTACACCTACAGACCACCTACACTAAGAAACCAAAGTCCTCAAAGTCAAGGATCATCAGACATGAGAGACATACAAATTCTTGCCGCAGCCTCCACAGCCCCACACCATCCCCCACACTACATGGCAGCACAACCACACACACCAAGGAACAAAACAACATCCAGCACACGATATCATACACTAATACTGTCATCTTTCCCCCCTCGCCCGCCTCAAACCCGCTTCCATAAGCATTTCCATGCTCAGACCTCTCTCCGCTCCATTCAGTCACTCAAAGACAACATACAGCTGCATGCACGGGCTCCTGATATCCATCATTCTCAGTCCTATCTCCCTCGTGAGGACAGGGTCCACCTGGCCAGGCCGTGATGTGGACATCATTCAGCCTCTTCAGTTATTAGAAGCTGGATGACTCCGTCGCTGATGCCTGTCCAGAATTCAACACAGCACCGCTTACTGTTAAGCACATTATGGAAGACTTCATTGCACAGTCCCCTGCACCAACAACACAACATACAGTACACTTCTTGAGAGCTCTGTGCGAAAGCCCGGTCTCGGCCGTGGCCTTCCTAAGGGACTCAGGGCTGTTCGGCCAGACTGCCTAAGGAACAACTACCACTTAGATAAGAAGTGGTGAATAAAGACCACTCCTAACCCGCTCAGTTTGAATAGTGTTAACATGATGTCCTCCAGGTGAACACGTTAATGATCATACTTGCAGAGATTCTTTGTAATCTCAAAAATTGTCTGGGATGGCAAGAAAAAATACGAAAATCTCCACTAAAAGGGCTAATCACTTCATTTGCCTCCAGATACTTTTATTAAACGTAAGGGAGACCATCTGTATCGAAGAAATTAATGAATACTGTATCTAGTCCACTCAGTTCCAAACGTCTCTTCGAAGCTTAGCAAAAACGTCTAGCGCGGATGCTAATTGTATCAGAATTTACACTTTCAAGTTTCTATGATTTATCCCGACTGAATAAAATCGTCTTCGATGTGCTGGAATATAACACTAAGGTTGTCTCAGCTACGAGTAAGTTAAAGGGTTAAACGGCTTTAATTTTTAATTCTTGAGAACATTACGATTGATAATTTTGTTATGCATTCTTTCGATTTTATGTTGATGTGGTCAAGTATAACTAAGAATATACTGAAATTTGTGTTGTTGTAAGATATGGAAGCACTGGGGTCTTCAAACAATATAAATTTACAAGACCTAACATATTCTCTCGGCAAAGAGTTTATGAGACACTACTCGTGGGTGAATATATTTCCTGAAAATTATAGTCATGGAAAAAGGATAAATTTTCTCAACATTGCGTGAGACAATACCGGTATGAATATGCAGGAGGATGAGAAGTCTTCTTAGAATATATGTACATATTTATTTGAAAAAAAAAAAAATGAATTCGCAAAAACAAAAATGTTACCTTGAGAATCGAGAATGCAAATAAAAGCATTCGATAATTATGCACCTGCGTCCTTCCAGCATAACCCTCAGCATTCATGACCATCAGGCGGCATAACCTTGTGGCCTTCCCATTAGAATAAATCAACATATTATGGTACGAACTAAGTAGGGGCAAATTATCGCAGCGGTCGATTAAAATAAGTTTAGGTACTGTTACATTAAGCTTTTAAGATCACATTAGGAGTATTCAGACCCTGAAAGAGAACTCCCTTTTTACTTTTGTCAGTTCATTCCAACTTTAGTCCATTAAGGTCAAGGGGGACACCGTAGCACCATTCAAACAGGGCAGTACTCCCTAGGCAGAGAGCAACCCGGTGATGGGCAGAGCTGGGACTCCCATTTCACTACCTTAAGAACCCACCTACTTGACCTTTCCTTTACTGACGTCTCTCTGTGATTCATTAGTATATACAGTTGAACAGTACAGCATACTCAAAATTTCCCTTCTACCACGCGATGCTACATGCATATCATACAACGCACAATCATTCAGTTATTATAAACACAAGTATCATTACACCCAACTTCAGAATCCCCCCTATTGGATACCAGAAATATTCCATCCACTGGTTCCCTCTCCTGATGACGGCCACTCGAGAAGCCTTGAATCATTGTCTGACACACTATTCATCAGATTCTACATATCTCATTGTCTTTCCACCAACGTCCACTCTGCTGAACACCACCCCTCCTAGAAGCCTCATATTTTCTTCAGTTTTAATTGGTGACGAGTGCTTTCCAATTTTTTTTCCTGATGAGGTTTATTTTTTTGTTACCTGATCCTTTTAATGACGAAAGAGAAAGAGAGGGGGGGGGAATATGTATGCTTAACTGTATGTATATTCCCGTGTGTGTGTGTGTGTGTGTGTGTGTGTGTGTTTGTGTGCGGGGATGCTTTTCTGTGGTGTGTGTATGTGAATGTGTGTGTGTGTGTGTGTGTGTGTGTGTGTGTGTGTGTGTGTGTGTATTTTTGTGATGTGTGTGCATTATTGTCTTGTGTGTGTGTGTGTGTGTGTGTGTGTGTGTGTGTGTGTGTGTGTGTGTGTGTGTCAATGTCACATGCCATCCACATTATTTTCTTTTTCGTTTTAGTGTTGGGTGATCCGTGACTCAATTTTTCTGTTTCTCTTTATATAAGTTAGTGACGAGTGCTTCCGATGTATTATTGTGTTACCCCTGCTCCCGCCACTTGATCTTTGGAGGGGGAGGTATCGTAATTAAAACCTTCCGGCTCACTGGAGGTCGAGAATCGCTTTGGCGGGAACTCTGCTGGCTTTTTCTACTGGATTTACGCGAACTTAATTGATATTCCTAGTTTGACTTTACTTGTGTTTTTATTGGCTGGATTTAGTTCTCATTTGATATCCCTACGTTGGCTTTACTTGTGTGTTTGCCTGCTGGCTTTACCTGGATTTAACTGATACCATTACGTTGACTTTACCTGGATTTTTCAAGCTAAATTTACATAATTTTAACTGATACTCCTACGCTGACTTTTACTTCTGTGTTTACCTCCTGCCTCTACGTGGTTTTACTTGATACCTCTACGTTGGCTTTTCTTGTATTTTTACCCAGTGACTTTACGTGGTGTAATTTTGCCCCAAAGTTGACTTTATATTTGTTTTACCGGTTGGCCTCATATGTTTGTTTATCTCGTTGGCTTTACTTCCTACCTTACCAGTTATCTTTGTATCTTGGCTTTATCTAATGTCTTTTTCTGCCGGCTTTAACTGCTATCTTTATACGGTTTTCCTTGAGACCTCACACAAGCTTTACTCATGTCTTTACCTTTTGGGCCTACCAATTTTTACTGATATAACTAGGCTACCCCACTGCCTGGTTATATAACATCCATTCTGGTCTCATATCCCCCGAAAGGAAGGATGGTGGACTGCAGGAGGAGGATAACTTAAGCCTGCACTCTACTGGGCTCAAGTTTCAGATGAACCTGGAGCCGTACCAATAACAAAATTAATCCGTTGCCTTTCTATACTGGCTCCACTCGTTTTCTGGGTGCTGGAGAAGGGCGCTTTCATGTGGTGACACTGATGTGACTGGATGAAGACTGCGCGATAATACAGACGTTCAACTCCCGCCCCACTGAAAAGAGGTTGGTGGACTGCAGGTAAAGGGAAGTTTCAGCCTGCAGTCCACGGGGGTTTACATTTCAGGTAAGTCTTAGGTTGCAGCTACTGCTATTACTCGTTTATTTAGCAGGTTGATTCACTCTAATCCTTTATGCTGTCTTTCGCTGCTGGCCTTAGCTGTTTGTTTTGTGGCTTGAAGTGATACCCAAAGTAACTTTTCTCGAACTCATATGGATTGAATTGGTATTCACATTTACTTTGCCTGAGGCTTTACTGTATCCTTCTTTAATTAGTACAGACACAGAGCTTTATTATTCTTTACCTAATATTAAGACTGGCTTTGTCTGACACCTACACGTGCATTACCAGACATCTACACCTGTTTTTTCCACAGTAGCTTTACCTAACACTTGATTTAGTTTTACGTATTTACCCAGCACTCACAGTACCTTTACCTAAGAATTACACTGATTTTAGCCAACACCCCCATTAATTTTATATAGCATTCACAGTGACTTTAACTAGGAACGAGTTTGAACTAAATATTTTTTTTTCACTGCCGTTGCCTAGCATTTACAAACAAACACTCGTATTTATTTTACTCATGTATTTAACACATGCACCAGCATTACCTAACATACACACTTGCCTTACTTATCTTTAGCAATCACAACTGCTTAGCCAGACACTGACTACTTGTGTGTGTGTGTGTGTGTGTGTGTGTGTGTGTGTGTGTGTGTGTGTGTGTGTGTGTGTGTGTGTGTGTGTGTGTGTGTGTTTATCTAACATCCACAGCTAAGTTATTTAGTACAAACACTAACTTTACATCATCATCATGCTGGCTTTACCTGGTTTTCATTAATAGCACTAGGCTCACAGACATCACTTTACGTTAATGCTTCACGCTTACGGTATATTCACTTTGTGTTCTATTCCCGTCACTCACAAACTTGATCTTGTTTTCACTATCTTCACCGGACCTTTACAGACTTCCCTTACGTTCACAGACTTCAATTTGCTTTCACTGATATGCGTTTACAAGCTTCACCTTGCGTTCATTAACATACGTTTGCCTGTCTCACCTTGCGTTCATTGACCGTCATTCACAGACTTCACTTTCCGTTCAGTGACCTACATTGAGACTTCACTTGGCTCTCACTCATAGACTTTCACAAACTTCATCTTGCTTTCATTAACATGCGGCTGTTTTCACCTTGCATTCACTGACATTCGTTCACAGACTTCACCTTGCGTTCACCGATATACGTTCATAGACTTCACCTATGCCCTCATTATCTTGTTTGGTGTAAGCATAAGAGAACAACACCTGTACAATAATTAACTCTCAGGCATTCATTAACTGACTCGCAGATAATTAATTATTCCGCACATGTAATTAAAAAGCAGTTATAATTTTGCCACTGGTATTCTTTGAAAATCCATGTAGTTTATGAAAATAGAGTTATTATATAATTATTGGACTGGTATTGGTCTTGATAATAATTTAAGACTAAATTATTTGGGGGTAATAATATCCAAGTACTGTTTATTAAACATGGATACTTTCTTGCCCCTCATATAAAACTAGTGTTTTCCCACAAAAATTTGCGGAACCATCTACAATAATAGCCATTCCATCAGAAAATGTTTGCAAATTCTATTATGTTTGTTTTCATACCGTTGTTGAGCCCTCAGTGAACAATTATGACCCAAAAGTCGAAAAAAAATTATTTTTGCTTATTTTTGAGTTTCGCGATTTCCGACAAGTTCACGCAGTTCCGTCGCGCGCGATAGACAAAAATTTTGGTTGGTATTTTTCTGACACTTCCTGGATTTACCCCGACCGAATACAAGAAGAATTAGGTCGATATCTGTTACCGTTCTCGTGAAAGACATGAACAAACGCCAAGACAGACACAAATACACAGCATGACTCTATCATTTAGATTTAATAAAGCCTTATTTGCTTTATTAATATAATAACAATCGTCTCTAAACATAGATACTTTATTAACCTTTGTTTATTCATTAACACATATGTTCTACCATCACACAGTAATATGTTAGGTCAATGGAATTCACTAATTGATAAGCCTGATCCTCCAACATATTACCACTATGCCGGGAATCGAACCCGGGACTCTCAGGTGAGAGCCAGGCAGCAATCCACTACACCACGACCAGGTAGAAGTTATCTCACATTGTCACAATCTTGTATTTAATGTCCCTCCGCCCCCACTGTGGGCCTGAAGAGGATGAGATAACCCCCTGGCACTCGGGTAGGTAGATGCCTTTAATTTATCCCAGGCACTTACGGCAAGTCAGAATGAAGAGAGAAACCTGTACTTTACACAGGAAAAATTACTCTTACCTGGTCATGGTGTAGTGGATTGCTGCCTGGCTCTCACCTGAGAGTCCCGGGTTCGATTCCCGGCATAGTGGTAATATATTGGATGATATTTCCCGTGTAAAGTACAGGTTTCTCTCTTCTCTTGATAAGCCTGAACTGACTGCACCTTACCCTACCAAAAGGGGATATGTTATTGTGGGATGCTGTTTACTGTGGTAGGAATGTTATTGTGTGAGACAAGGATGATGTTAATGACCTGGCTGATGCTGGGACAGTGAAAGGAAGTGACCCATGAAATGCAGGAGTTCTGTGGTACGGTACATACTTCCGTTAATTACCTATGTTGGCTCTCTCTCTCTCTCTCTCTCTCTCTCTCTCTCTCTCTCTTACACACACAAGCTATCATCTGTTTTTCCTTTCCTGCACTATTCCAGTGGTGGGGTGCGTGTGTATATGAACAATTTACAAACAACTCTCTCTCTCTCTCTCTCTCTCTCTCTCTCTCTCTCTCTCTCTGGCTTCTGTTTTAGGAATGCTCAGTAGGGAAGCCATCTTGCTATTACATCGTTACATTGGACTCAGAATTGATATCCCAGTCACAGTCTACATTTTAACAAGCAGCTTCGAAACAGTCAATAGTCCTGGTACTGTTTGCTTTCCTTTTATGTTTCTATACCATTATCACCATCACTACCACTGTTCCCCACGGCTACCAATACTACTACTACCATAACCACTACCAATACCAACCCTCCACGATCATCATCACTACTGCCACCGTCCTACATCACCACTGCCACTACTCGTAGCACCGCAATACTACCAAGGCCACCTCAACTAACACCTCGCGTACCACTTCCTCCCTCTCCTTCACCACCACCACTACCACCACAGTCTCCACCATTATCAGTACTACTACCTCCATTAACCTCACCACTGCCACTACTCGTAGCACCGCAATACTACCAAGGCCACCTCAACTAACACCTCGCGTACCACTTCCTCCCTCTCCTTCACCACCACCACTACCACCACCGTCTCCACCATTATCAGTACTACTACCTCCATTAACCTCACCACTACCGACACTTTCTTACCACTACCAGTGTCATTCCCACCACAACTATCACCCACACCACTATTGCCATCATCACCATCATGACCACACTCCTCATTCATAGCAGCACCAGTACTATTTCCAGCATTACTACCACTGCTCTTCAACACCACCACCACCACCAACACAAGTGCCTTCTACCACTACTACTGCAGCCCCCACCGCTACCATCACTACCACCATCACAACTTGTCCCATCACCATTACAATTGACCACCACGAGTACCACCGTCCGCACCACTAACACCACTTCCACAGCCACCTCCACCACTTTATCCCACCCCACCATCACCACGACCACCACCACAACGACGATCACCACAACCACGACCACGATCACCACCCCTCTACCACCACAATCACGACCACCACAACACCTCTACCACCACCACCATCACCCGGTTACCCCCACCACCTCCGCCACGACGACCATCCCTACCACGAAGAACACCATACCCCCCACGACCAACACCACACCTCTCCCACCACCACCCCCATCACGACGACCACCAACACCCCCATCACGACGACCACCAACACGACCACCACCACCACCACGACCGCAACTACCACGACCACCAAAACACCTCCACCACCACTACAAAACCCCCTCCATCCCTAATCCCAGCCACCTGCGTCCACACACCAAAATTCCTGTTTCGTGTTGAAAAGTTTTGTGTAGGAATATTGATGAGTTTATCCTGGTGGCCGGGTTCTCGTGCCTTATACCAGTCCTCCTCCATGCCACACCTCCACCACCACACCACCACCACCGCACCATCATACCACTGAACCACACCGCAGCACCACACTGCACCATACAACACCACCACCACACCACAACACTACACTGCACCATATAACAGCACTATACCACCACCACATCACAACACCACACTGCACCATATAACAACACTATACCACCACCAAATCGCCATACCACTGCACCACACCACAGCACCACACTGCACCATACAACAACAATATACCACCACCTCACCACAAAACCGCCATACCACTGCACCACCACATTAGACCGCAGCACCACACTCTACCATACAACAACACCACAGCACACCATCACATCACATCAAAGCACCAAACAACCATACCGCATCAATCGATCTTGAATTTGTCCCTTTTATTTGTTTATTTATTTATTTTTCGAGGGAACAATCTTGAAATCTTCTAGCCTTTGGTTCTTTCTTCCTTGCATGAAAAAACACACCACTACGTCACCATACCAACACTACACCACACCAAGCTACATCTCAGAACACATCATGACAACACCACTCTACCATACACGACACGACACGACACCTCACCACACCACACTACACAACACCACACCGCATCACATCAGACCTCACCACATCATCACACCACACCATAACGCATCACCACACCACGGCACCATAGTACACAACCACACCACACTACACCAACGTTAAACCTTTCACTCTTTGCCTCACCACCATAGCGCCACACCACTAAACTGCACTGCACCACAACACCACAACACATCATCTCTGTTAGTATACCACACCAAGCCACCACTATAGCTCTCCACTTCCCAGGTACACCACCACACCACATCACAAAAGCAAAGCACATCACACCACACCACACCACCCTCCAACTAAACCACTCCCTTTCCTCCCATACCACCACAATACACCAGCTTAATGCATTCCTTTCTGCCATACCACCACCTGGCACACCCCACCACACCACACCACATCATACCGAATCACGCAACGCCACACGACACAATACCACACTCTTGTTTCACTTAACCTCCATATCACCACCATACAACTTCCATGTGACCACCATACAACTGTTGTTCCTCTAAAGTCTAAACAAACGCACCACACCACACCACTGCTATAGGCCTACCTGTCAATCAGCAGACCACGCCACACCACACCACACCATTGTTATATTTCTCAATCACCACTCAATCTCAATCACCACACCACTCTACACCGATGCTATACCTTTCAATCGCCACACCACACCACACCACACCACCTCTATACCTCTCAACTATCAAACTGCACCTCATCACTACTAAACCACACCACTAATATATCAATCAGTCTACACACCACACCACATCACCGTTATACTACTCAAGTGCCATGCCACACCACACTACAGCACACCACTGTTATACCATTCAAGCGCCACACCACACCACACCACGTCACATCCCCCACCATACCACTCCACACACCACCACTATACCACCCAGCCGACACACCACTGTCATACCACACCACCACCAGGCGATTATACAGCTATTTCACTCTATCACCACACCACACCACACCAATTCACTATTAGCTGAAGACTAACACCACGCAGTCCTATAATACCACTCCTCTCTCTGCTCCACCTTTCCATACAGTCATATTACCAATGCTTTCCCAGATCACATCACCATACTACATTCTACTCCCTCTTCCACACCAATGCACCATCACTATACCATTCATCTCTTGAGTACCGCACGACCTCTCCAACCCAAACGTTCAACACTACATGCTACATAACACATCACCACAATACACCATCACACCAGTCGAAACAATAAATACTACAACACACTGCATAACACATCATAACATTCTCCGCCACCACTTCACAACATCACACCACACTACTCTTTCGCCACACCATGTTCCTCACTCTCTCGCTACACACACACACACACACACACACACACACACACACACACACACACACACACACACACACACACACACACACACACACACACACACACACACACACACACACACACACACACCGCTATAGAAGTAGGGAGAGTGACATTCACAATCCAGGCCTGCTCAGATCCCCATAAGCTTACACTCCGAGCCTCAAGATGGGGAAGGGAAGAGAATTGAGCTTTACCTACTCTCTCTCTCTCTCTTCTTTCCGCACTAACTTCCCACCCTTCTCAGATATTTCCCTCTCTTCAACCGTTCATCTTTCTTCACTCATGTTTTTTCTCTTCCTTATTTCATCTCCCTCCCTCACCCATTTCTACCTCTGACCTATTTTTCTCTGACCCATTTCTATCCCCACATCACCTATTTCTCTCCCCCCTCACTCTTTTATCCATGACCCATTTTTTCCCCCGTCCATTCATTCTCCCTCACTCATTTTTCACCCTGACCTGTCGTATATCCACCCCTTGTTCATTTCTCTTCGTCCCTAGCTAGATGTTCCCCCATTCTCCCCCACATATTTCTCTCCCGTTCTCTCCTATTGTTCTTTTATATCCGCGTCCATTTGTTGAACTGGGAGGAATATTTTCGAAGTGGATGGATCCAGGTCAGCCTTCATTCACTTTTCATCTCTATACCAATTTACTACAAGATATCTAATGTACTACAGCCGTGTGTGTGTGTGTGTGTGTGTGTGTGTGTGTGTGTGTGTATATATATATATATATATATATATATATATATATATATATATATATATATATATATATATATATATATAGCCAAAATCGGGAAAAAGGATTTTGATGAAACTTGTCAGGATAGTTGGAACTGTGTCCCAGATGAGTAAGCTTCAATTTCAGTTGATTGATATTTTTGAAGGGGTGTTTATGCCATTAATAATTATCCTTATTGGTGTTAATTACGCGCACGTGGAAGAGGCGGTGGGGCATTTCCGTGAAGATTTTCGTATGTCTTCAGAGAGAGAGAGAGAGAGAGAGAGAGAGGTCTTCTCTCCGATGTCTGCTTTTTTTTTCTTTTATGTGCTCGACTCTGGGCATAGGCTTCTCAGCCTGCTCCCAAGGCCCAGTAGTCCTCCTACATATCGTACACCTCTACATATCACCACTTCGGCGCTAACACCCACCGTCCATATTGAATACATGTACCTGAAGGGCTGTCTCATATAGGACTGGTGTATTGGTATTACCGGGGGTATTTTTACGACATGTCGGCGGTCTTCTGGTAGATCGGTAAAGTCTGCCGTAATGAAATTCAAATCCTTAAACTGTTCCCTGCCCCAGCAGGGATTTGAACCTGGGTCCGGTAGGACCGCAAGCCACCTCTCTACCGATTGAGCTACCGCCAATGAGGCTACAAACAGATGATTTTATTCAGCAGAAAACTGTGGTAGCTATGGTGGTGGAGGTAGCTGTGATTATGTTGGTGATAGCAGTAGGTGTGGTGTTGTTGGTGTTGCTGGTGGTGGTGTTAATGGTAGCTGAGATTATGTTGATGGTGGTGATAACTGTGGTGGTGGTTGGGGTGGTGGTGATGGTAGTGGTGGTGGTGGCTGTGTTGATGATGGTGGTGGTGGTGATAATGGTGGTGGTAGCTGTGTTGATGATTGTGGTGCTGGTGTCTGCATTGATGATTGTGGTGGTGGTAGCTGAGTTGATGATAGTTGTGGTGGCAGCTGTGTTGATGGTGGTGGTGGTAGCTGTGTTGATGATGGTAGTAGTAGCTGTGTTGATGATTGTGGTGATGGTAGCTGCATTGATGATGGTTGTGGTGGTAGCTGTGTTGATGATGGTGGTGGTGGTAGTTGTGGTGGAGGTGGTGGCGTTAGCTGTTCAAATTAGGCTCTTTTGGGCAAGGGCTTTGCAACCCGATAGAGCCACAGAGAACTTGCTCCAACGTGAAGCATGGTTCAGAGATGGCTGTGATTTTGACATGAGTCTTGGCACTTGTCTTTCCTAATCTGGATAAATTTGTCTGGTGGCAGAACGAATGCTATAAAATCTGACGTCATTTCACTGAAGAGGTTATCGCTGAGGAGGATGTAGTTACATGGAGAGACAGACAGACAAATGAGAAAGTGAAGAAGCGTTGTGGTGTTGAGGTAGATGTGGTCTAAAGCGTCAAGAGAAATGCTACGAGATGGTTTGGCCACATGGAGAGGATGGAGAATGTGACTGACTAGAAGGTGTTCAGTATGTGGCTGAGGTGCGAGGGGGAAGGGAGGGGGGAGACCGAGGATGAAATGAAGGGATGGAATGGAGAGATGTATGGGAGACGGGTGTGTGATTTGGGGTGAGGGCATCCAAATGGCAGAAGACAGGTTGAAATGGAAGCGACTTTTTTGTGGCCAACCCTTACAGGATTAAGGTGACTGGCTATACAGGGAGAGAGATAGATATATATATATATATATATATATATATATATATATATATATTTTTATATATATATATATATATATATATATATATATATATATATATATATATAGATATATATATATATATATATATATATATAGAGAGAGAGAGAGAGAGAGAGAGAGAGAGAGAGAGAGAGAGAGAGAGAGAGAGAGAGAGAGAGAGAGAGAGAGAGAGAGAGATTTTGAAGGGTGCAATTTAAGATCTCATCGTTACGGGAGGCTTCCCTTAAGCTGAATAATTTGTTCATGCAACAGAAAACGTATAATTTAAAACACTGTATTAAAATAGATGCTAATCCTTGTATTTGCTGTAAACTACGTCGTAGGAAAAATAAATGCACTTAATATAGAAGAAATAATTATGGAGTATTATTCAAAAGAAGAAGCGTTGCCAGTGAGTCTCTATGAGTACGATAATATGGCTTTTGGTTAGATCGTTTAGTAGATGAATTTGACCTTAGTATATTACTGGTGGTTTTCATTACGTAGTTATCGCCGTACGAGTATAAGATGCAAGGTTCACTAGATGCACGGATCACTAGATGCACGGATCACTATGGGTTCTTCATCTTTCGCCTTTCTTACTTAAATTGGTAAAACCGGCAGAAAAAATGCCATGTATGAGATTTTACCTAACAGCCCACTCATATATTATACAAAAATATATAAACAAGTTATTCAATGACTTGGAGCTGGTTTTACACACGCCATACAAGGACGGGCAGCTCAAATACACACGTCCAAATTTTGTATTATGGGTCCTGATGAGTAACTAAACTGTAAGGCCAATAAACACAACTTTGTCGTTTTCTAGCAAACAATGTTTCACACAGTTGTATCCTCTAAGTGTGAAAGGCATTTGGCATATAAGAGCGAAATGCACAAAAAAATATGTTCTATTCAGTGGTTGGGTTAGTGAATGAGAGACTGCATACGTCATGCAGTAAACTTCAGTAGGTATCAGCGTGCGAGTACACATGAAAGGACATACTACTCTTCTAGTTACATGGGGTCTAACTCAGATCTACAGCAATTAACTCATGGGGTTCGCTATAAGCACCTTTGAATATGAAGCTGACACTCTCCGACCTCTCTCCACTCTATATCACGTTTAAAATATCAGAATCAATGATGAGTTCTCAGGATAAAAGCCCTCACAGTGACTGAGGATAACAGCCTATCGATACGAGGTATTCTGAATTGACAATGACTGAGTCAGATGATTAGTCATAAATTTTGCCCAGGGAACAAAGCACACAAGTACCTCATCTCAAAACATATTTAACTTCACCAGTCAGAACTTTTTTTTTTTTTTTTTTTTAATCAGGCCACCTCCAGACCACTTTATTCAGCTTGATGGAGATATCTTGCTGTTTAGGGGTTGGCGAAGAGTACATGTAACACCTCAGTTCCGATAGTCTCTCATAAGCTGTGTAAAATCGTCTGGTGATTACAAGAAAAAACTAGACATGCCCCTTAGTAAGAAATGTTAATTCTCTCAGGCTTCTAAAACACCCACAGTTTAACAAAACCGTCTGACTTGAGCAGAAATAAAATACTATTGTTAATCCGTCCATAAAATTCCAAAGGCGTTTTTCTCATTTAATTCTAACTCACTCTAGACGATTGTATTCAGCTGTGGAGACAACATTCAAACTGAAGAGGTTATATACAGCCTTCATTAACTCCTTCACGGTTAAAGATTCTCCTGAGGTAATTAAAATCGTATGGAAACAGCAAGGGAAAAATGCAAAAACTAAGCCGTCGGTCTGAAATGGTTAATGAAGACATGAAGGCCCCTCTCTCTCTCTCTCTCTCTCTCTCTCTCTCTCTCTCTCTCTCTCTCGTAACCCACTAACACTAAAACACTCCTGCTTTAGTGGGAATAGAGTAGCAAAGTTAACCCGTCCATAAGAAAGTTAAATATATCGCTACCAGACGATTTCATTCAGCTGGGAGATATCTTGTGGTGCAGGGGTTCATGAAGGTTATGTCCAGTCTCTCCAAAGCGAAAGGTCTCTCCTAAGCTTAATAAAATCGTCTGGTGGTTGCAAGAACTCAATGCTAATTAAATACTCTGAGTGATGGGGTTAAGCATTTCCTTCAGTACTAAGAGGTGAATATAAGTCAAATATCATCATCCAGAATTAATAATAAAATAAAAATAGCGTCTTTTGGCTGAAGGGATTTTCTCATTTGTACCCAGTGTCCTTAAAAGGGGGGAATTCCAGGGAACGGACCTATAAGCTTCTCGACTATGAGCGGATAGGCGGAGGGCGGTATGAATAGTACACTTCCAATAAAATCCCTCACACAGCAATCCTGGCCACAAATGGGCTCATACTCTGTGGAGGAGTTAGATACAACTTTATTAAACTCCTTCATTATCAAGGTTGAATAAAAAAATAACATTGTCAGGAGATAATTAGATTAAATTGAATATGGCGTTATCTACATAAATGGGTCAGTACCGATAGAAAGATGGACTTTCCTTCCACTCTTTCTCTTTCGTTGCTTCAATCCTCAGGCAATTTTAATCAGTTTTGGGGGATTTGTGTTTTTTTTTTTTTTTCAAAGACTTAGACACAGGCTTTGCTAATTCGTCAACTTATAGAACTCACTCCTGGGCTGAATAAAATTACCAGAGGACAGTAAGAATAAGCTAAATCTGACGGCTTTGGCTGGGGAAGTTAAGAGTCTCGGTTTCCAGTGTCCACTAGGCTGAATTCGTTTGACATTAGCTGGAGGAACATTAGCTATCCCGTCCATGAAGAGGTGACAGCATTAACACTCACAAGCTCTGATAACTAATTCTCAGCTGAGTAAAATCGACTGGCGTTACCTGGAATAGACTACTTGGTAACCCCCACAGATAAGCGAGCGTCTTCACTCGCTTCCCCTGTCTAGGACGTGGCCACCCGTTGGAGATCAGTCTCGGATTCTCGGCTGTTACACCTCCAGTGGCTGTGTATGCAAGGTTTTGTTGGCAACTTCTATCAGGTTTTGGAATTTTCACACACACACACACACACACACACACACACACACACACACACACACACACACACACACACACACACACACACACACACACACACACACACACACACACACACACACACACACACACACACACACACACACACACACACACACACACACACACACACACACACACACACACACACACACACACACACACACACACACACACACACACACACACACACACACACACATACGTTAATACATACATACATAACACATGCAAACTCACCGTCAAAATCACCTGGAAGCAGCAAGACAAAACTAAAACAGACCACCTAATCAAGCGGTTAATATCCTGCTATAAACCACGGTGAAGTCAGCTAGAAGTGGAATGAGTGAGTTGAGGTGCGTCACGTCAAGGGCACTCTGATGACGGGACTGGCCAACATCTGCATAAGAATTTCCATCATTAAGGCCAAGTTTGCGTGGCTCGCAGCGATGAGATTTAATTGCGTGAGATAAACGTTGTTGTGTCTAAAGCGAAGACAGGCCATTATGCTTTTCATAACCTTATCGATTTTCTCTTGTTTTATTTTGATTTTTTATTTCTCTTTGTCTCTGTCTGTCTGTCTGCCTGTCCGTCTGTCTGTCTGTCAGTCTGTCTGTCTCTGAATGTTTTCTGATGTTTCTTCTCTGTTGATATTGCATTAGATAAGGCGTTGTCACCGCCAGAGCGAAAGACTTCAATCACTTCCACCTAAACATATTCTGTCATTGACTTCGCTTTGATTGTACACATTTTTACATATATTTTCCCTGTGCACAGCTTTATTTATTGTATGATATAAAGTGTGGTAATTCCTAGAGAAGAAACTTACTATATTTTTTCCTACTCTTGATATTTTTATTCTGAATCTTTCTTTTGAGATTATCATGGTTTCCTTACCCGTTCCTTGCCAATATATATTGTGCAAAATATACTTCATTCATAGGGACAAGGTGACATCACATTTCTCCATCACCCTGCAGTTTTTTTCTCATTGTTCCTATACTACATCCAGCTTTACTTATTTATTTCACGTGTTTTCTGGTCTGTCTTTATTTGTCTGTGTTTTTCTTGCTCCTTGTTTGTCTTTGCATTGTATGAGGAGCTGCCATCTCTCAGTCTTATTGATTTTATACTCCTTTCTCTTGGTGCTGAATTTTTAAGTTCATTGTTTTTACGTGCTTTCTTTAGGCGTTATGTCCCTTCCATTTGCATATGAAACTTATTGGTATGCTGAGGAACGAGATGCTGCTACTATTCTCCACTTGCATAGCTTCTCTCTTATCGGTCTTGCAGTTCTTCTTGACGGCTCGACAGTTTTTTCGATTTTATTATTTTCGTGCGTTCTTTTCAATAAAATGAAATGCATTTATATCGACAGAGGTGGTTATTACTCTACCTGACCATTACTCTAATTGATTTCGTTTTCCTCATTAGCATCTTTTTCTTTTAATTTTAGGTTTTGCGTTTTCACCATGTTCATTCTTCCATTCACATCAGATACTGTGAATTCATTGACAGAGGGAGGAGTTGTCATCATTTCTTCCTATTTGCAGATTTCCCTCTCACTTATTTTATACGACTCCTCGTTTAATGTACTTATTTTTTGTGTGTTTTCCTTACACGCATATATTGATTTTCTTTCAGTTTCGCTGAATAAATTGTTGTCATAGTCACAGATGAGATCAGAGGTGCATTCATTCTTCTCCTACATTCCGCATTTCTGTAGTTGATTTTACAGCATTTTTTCTGTGTACATAGCTTTATTTTTTTTAACTTTCCTTCTTCTTTTTTTCAAGTTTATAAAAAATGCCATATTTTTTTCCCAACCCTGAGTATTTTCCCTTGCGGCACCTTCAGTTTGACGGCGCATATACCGCATTTATTTTTGAAAACTCGGCACGAAACTATTCAGCATAGTAGAGACCTCTTGAATGGACAGGGTTAATGGAGACCTTGTTTAACTTCACCACTGCAAAAAGTATCTCATAATCTGAGCATGAATGTTTGGAGATAGCAAGAATAGGGAAGAATAGGATGCCATCGGAGTGAGGGATTGATTGATTTTATTATAAATTTCTCAGTGGTTAGTATTTCGTGCTTTCCTGTTTCACTTTGACTCTTCCTCTGGTGATTGGGAACGCTTTAATGCTCTATTCCAACTGCCACCAGACGGATTAATATAGCTGAGGGTGAGAACAGAAATTTGGGATTTTTTTTTTTCTGGTACAGTGCCATTACCTTGCACATGGATAGAAAACACTTGTATTATATTTCCAGTAATGCTAGACAATAATAGTCGTCTGAAAAAGAATCAGAAGCCCGACAGCGTTAACCGGATGTGATAAAGTGTGGGCAACTTCACATCCACACGGAAGTAATAATCCTCCGCCATGCAGACTTTCTCTTTTATATGATTTACATTTTTTAAGAGAAATCTTGTTTTAGCTTTTTTCCGTATTTCCCTTGTCCAGTGTTTGTAATTTTTGTCAGCATTTTTTTGGGGGGGCGAGGGAGGGGCGGAGGGAATTTTACACCTGTTCTCATTCTCATTTCTACATCAGTTCATTCATTCCTCTTTCACGGACTTTATTCCTTCCTCTTCCTTTATCTGTACACTTGCGCTCACGATGCAAGAGCAAGTGCTATGTTTTGACTAACGCACGTGAGCATTTGTGTGTGTGTGTGTGTGTGTGTAATTCACCGAGTCGGTCAGGATCACTTGATGGTCGTGATCGTCAGCTCTTACCCTCCCGGAAGGGAGCTGAGAGCTCATACATAGTCCGATCTAAGGGCAAGGCTGTGACCTTCATACACGCACACACCCGTCCCCTTGCTCAAGGGGGACAATAACCACCCACTTCGTCAGTGAAACTTTTCGCAACCTGAGCGAGGCGCGAACTCCCGTCCACAAGTTGGCAAGCGTGAGCGTTACCACTGCACCAGCGAGCGGTGTGTGTGTGTGTGTGTGTGTGTGTGTGTGTGTGTGTGTGTGTGTGCTTATGCGAGGAAGAAGAAACCAAAGGCAATGAGCCCGCAATAAGAGTTCCCTCCAAGAGAAAAACCAAATACAAGAAAGAGCCAAATTCAAGATCCATTCGAGATGCCTGGACACACTGCGTTTGAAAGACTGGAGATCATAGGCAGCAAGAAATACAGAGAGAGGGAGACAGTTCCAGAGCTGATCTGTTGCATAAATGAAGGACTGGGAGTAACGGTTAACTCTTGCATTACAGAGTTGGACAGAAAAGGGATGAGCATTTGCTGCTAGACGGGTGCTACGCGCCCGACGTAGAGGTGGAGGAATGCAAGCAGACAGTTCAGAGGAGCACTGACCATTAAAGTAGCGTTAGAAAAGAGATAAAGATGCAACAGTGCGGCGAAGAGACAGAGGTTGAAGGGAGTCAGTAAGAGGAGGAGAGTTAATGGGACGAAAAGCCTTTGACTCCACCCTATTAAGAACTGTATGTGGGGAGCCTCCCCACGCATGAGAGTTGTACTCCACACAGGGGCGGATAAAACCCCTGTATAGAGTCAACAATTGTACAGGGGTAAAGAAAGAATGGAGTCGGCTTAGCACACCCAATCTCTTGGAAGCACATTTTACAGGAGACGTGATATGATTTTTTCCAAGATAAGTCCCGAGTAAATGAAACCCCAAGCATGTTCAAGGATGATGCAGGATTAAGCTGAATATTATTAAACATTAGTGGGTATACCTGTGCAAGAATAAGACGGGTTGATAGGTGTAAGAACTGAGTCTTAGATGCATTAAAAACAACCAGATTATTTTTACCTTAGTCAGAGATACGAGCCAAGTCAGACATTAGGTGTGCCATAGCCTCATCCCTTGTTAGTTGAAGTAACTGCTGAGATGGGCGTTGCAGGAACCGAATGGAAAGGTGAAGGGTGGAGTATCAGCTTATGAGTGGATAGTATTAGATGTACAGCTTAGGAGGTCACTGATGAATAAAAGGAAGAGAGTTGGTGATAGGACAGAGCCCTGAGGAACACCACTGTTGATAGATGTAGGAGAAGAACGATGGCTGTCTACAACAGCGGCTATAGGACGACCAGAAAGGAAGCTAGCGATGAAGGCAAAGATAGAAGGATAGAAACCGTAGGAGGGCAGTTTGGAAATTAAAGATTTATGCCAGACTCGATCGAAAGCCTTTGAGATGTCAAGTGCAATGGCAAAGCTTTCGCCAAAGTCCCGAAAGGAGGATGACCAGGAATCTGAAAGGTAGGTGAGAAGATCGCCAGTGGAGCATCCCTGACGGAACCCGTACTGACGATCAGAAAGAAGGATGTGATAGGAAAGATGCCTTAAAATTTTTCTATTGGGAATTAACTCGATAACTTTTGAAATACAGGACGTTAAAGCAATTGGACGATAGTTGGAGGGTTGGGAGTGGTCACCCTTCCTTGGGACTGGCTGAATGAGAACAAACTTCCAGCAAGAAGGAAAGGTGCAAGTTGACAGACAAAGGCGAAAGAGTTTCCCTAGGCACAGTGTAAGCACAGAAGCACAGTTCTTGAGAAGAACAGGAGGGACTCCATCAGGCCCATATGCCTTGTTAATATTGAGGCCAGTGATCGCAGAAAATACATCAACTGAAGAAATTTTAATGTCAGCTATGAGGAAGTCAGACGGGGGAAGGGATGGAGGAACACCACCGGAATCGTCTAAGGTGGAATTGTAGGAGAAAGTCTGTGCTAAGAGATCTGCTGTATCAGTAGAAGAAATAGCTACAGAACCATCAGAGTAGAAAAGAGGAGGGAAGGATGATGAGGTAAAGTTGTTAGAAAGGTTTTTGGCAAGGTGCCAGAAGGAGCGGGAAGCATTCGAGTTGGAGAGTTGAGAGCATTTAGAACGGATGAATTTATTTTTAGCAAAGCGAAGAACAGACTTGGCATGATTCCGGGCAGAAATGTAAAGATGATGTGATTCAGGGGTGGGTTGGCTCTGGTACCTTTTGTAGGCCCTCTCCTTGTTGCGGACAGCATTAGATCAAGCATGATTAAACCAAGGCATTCTTGCATTAGTCAAAGGATATGAGAAAGGTATGTATGCTTCCATGCCCGAGAGAATAATCTCCATAATGCGCAAGGCTCACTCAGATGGCTCCCGGCCATGGAAGCAATAATCATTCCAGGGAAAATCAAAGAAGTACTGCCTGAGGGCCTCCCAGTCCGTGGCTCCAAAATGCCACAGGCGACATTTCGCTGGAGGGTCCACAGGCCGTACCAGAGTGATAGGACAGGTTAAGGTGATAAGGTTGTGATCGGAGGAGCCCAATGGAGAGAAAAGATTAACAGTGTAAGCAGAAGGATTAGTTGTAAGGAAGAGGTCAAGTATGTTGGAGCTCTCTCCAAGGCGGTCTGGGATACGGGTAGGGTGCTGTACCAGCTGCTCTAGGTCATTAAGGATAGAAAAGATGTAGGCTTGTTCACCAGGTGGATCAGTGAAAGGAGAGGAGAGCCAAAGGTGGTGGTGAACATTGAAATCTCCTAGAATGGAGATTTCAGAGAAAGGAGAAATGGATAGAATGTGTTCCATCGTAGAAGCAAGATAGTCGAAGAATTTTTGATAGTCAGTAGAATTAGAGGATAAGTAAACAGCACAGATGTATTTAGTCAGAGAATGACAGGAAAGCCGAAGCCAGAGTGTAGAGAATTCAGAAGAATCGAGTCCAGGAGCACGAGAGCAAGATAAGTCGTTGCGTATACAGTATATACACAACAGCCACCTTTGGCTTTGAAATGAGCATAGAGAAAGTAGGAGGATACAGAAAAGGGTTTGCTGTCAGTTGTCTCAGACAGCTGAGTCTCAGTTAGAAAAAGAAGGTGAGGTTTAGAGGAGGAGAGGTGGTGCTCAACAGAGCGAAAGTTAGAGGAAAGGCCGTGAATGTTGCAGAAATGAAGAAGAGAGTCAGACAATGGTTCCAGGCACCTCGAGTCATCACCAAGAGAGGGGCGGAAGGTGGGGGCATTAATTGTCTCCCCCCGTGGGGCCTCCGAGGCTGGGTAATGAGACGCCATGATTTTTTTTTTTTTAAATTTTGGAAAAGGAAGTGTAGTGTGTACTGTGCTAGATGGTTAGAGAAATTTGTGTTGGAGAGCATGCTGGCCTACTCTCTGTGTAACCGAGACACTGAAAAAGTTCAGCAAAGGGGGATGGTCAGGAACTAGTCCTGAGGGCTGATGAAACAGGAGCTCCAGCACTCCCTGTCATCAACTTTCCATCCACCTCGGGAGTACTGCCCTGCTCGACTGGTGCTACAGTCTACTCCGTGTGTGTGTGTGTGTGTGTGTGTGTGTGTGTGTGTGTGTGTGTGTGTGTGTGTGAGAGAGAGAGAGAGAGAGTGTAACTTGCAATACTTTGGTGATAGAAACTCCGTGTACAAACAGCTAGATAAGGAGTTTACTACAAGCTCACAGTAAAATAGTCTGCCCGTTTTGGCTGCCTCCTATCAACTGACGCAGTAACGCCCTTCTGCCCAGGCTTGGGCCGTGGGAAAGCGTGCTGACCTAGCAAGTTTAGTGGGGGCATGTATGCATTGGGGGGGGGGGGACATATATACATCGGGGGTAGACATATTGTGGAGGGGGTACACTACTCCCCCGGGTAGCTGAGATGGTGTCTCCTGACACCAGGAGTTAAATTGTGTTTTATTATAGTAGTAAGGCAGGACCGGGAGGTTTGTACAAGGGATAAGTATGCTACAGGGGCAGTAGGGGAGACATGGCCATGTTGAGGGGAGGGAATTAGAAGGATATATACATATAAGATATACAAGGATTAAGACACAATGGGAATTACACAATAATATTTTGATACATGATAAACAAAGAGTAGATATGAGAGTTCTATTGTTGTTCTTCCTTCATTTTTTTTGTATTTTCTGTAGGATACACTGGCACTCAGTAATGCATTAAAGAAATACCATCATTTTCTAGTAGGCAGAGTTCTCTTCACAGGTTGGTTAATCGTCAGATGGCATTGGTAGTCACTGAATGTGAGGGCACTAAGTACGGGGAGTTTCTACGTCGTGTGTAGGGTGTACTATGCCTGTAGCGACTCGGATTTCCTGGAGTCGACGTTCCATTTTTCTGACACAACAATGCACTGCACAGATGATGAGTAGAAAACCTATGAAAGCGATAACCACAGGGGGAAACACAACTGTTGGATGAACCCATGAATGGCTGAAGGCCAGAGAAAATTGATCCATAATGAAATCACTGTCATTGAGGAAGGTGAGCATGCGCAAGTTAGGGGAGGTGATGGTAATGTTGGCAGATGGTAGGGTTGAAGGCATGTCGATTGGTTGAAAGATGTCATAGGAGTGTTTACGAACAGCCTGGTGATAGCGAGTGGCGTAAGTGATGACGGACTCTGATTTGACGGTACAATAGTCAGGTGCTTTGTAGAGACCACTAGCGGGGACGGATCGAACGGAAGAACCAGGACACATGATTGTGACAGAGATGGGAACAGCAAAGAAGAAGTACTGGACATGGTTGAGGTGAGCATGGTGGACCGGGAGGTCAGGAGCTGGAACAAAAGAACAGGCCGAGTAGAAGGAATGGTTGTGAACTAGAGCAGACTCACAGGGTGTAGCACTCCTAGGGAAGATAGCGAAAAGGTGGGCAGCACAGAGACGAGAGGTCGGAGTAAGGGAGGAACATTGCTGGAGGTCTGTGGAAGAAAGGAAGGCAACGGAAAGATGATCATGGGAGAGGAGGAAATATTCTGAAGGAACAGATACCTGTAACAAGGAGTTGTTGAGGCGGAAAGGGAAGGGAATGATGTGGAAAAGGTTAAAGGTTATGGCAGAACGGAGAGGAATATGGACGACGACGTATGTGGTGAGAAGAGTGGCTTCGAGAACAGGATAATAATATTCAAGGGAAGAGTAAGGGAGGACTGGGGAGAGACCGAAGGTGGAGTGAGCCCATTCCAGGACAGAACGGAGAGCTGAGACAGGTACTAAGTCAGCAGTGACACGTCCATTGATAGCATCGACCAGGATACGAACCAAGGTAGAGACTTGAGACAGGAGAGAGTCTACGGCCAGTTGGAGATTATCCATGTTGAGTTTGAGGTAGAAGAACTGAGAGATAACGTTGAGATCTGAAAGGTGGCATTGTAAGATATTGGTGAAATTGTTTAGAGTGGACATGACTTCATTGAGTTGGGTTGTGAGCTTCTGTAACATAGTGTGTTGGATTTTAATGACTTGGCGTTGTGATTCTAGGGCTGAAGCTAAATGAGTGAGATCAGATTTGAAGCCGGAAATGTCACGGGCTGTAGCAACGCCAAACAAGCCACTCAGAATCTCACCGCCGAAGTCGAAGAGACCTCGTTTCACACGAGAACGACCAACGGGTGTCGGAATGGAAAAAGTGTCTTTGAGCTCAGTGAATCTGTTAGTTATGTATTGCAATTGCCAGGAGAGTGGGAGGAAAAGGTTATAGAGATACTCATTCGGGTTGTGTGTCCCCATGAGGGCCGTGAGATGGGTCCTGATTCCGTGGAGCTGGTGCGCGTAGGCAGGTAGGGCAATGGCTACGTCGGTCAGGGGCGCAAGATCGTAGCACAAAGAGGCTACGTCTTCAATAAGCATTACCTCGCCTCCCGAGCCGACCAAGGCCCCGGGTCGTACTCCACCATCGTCCTGACCTGACCCAGACCCCAGGAGGGTCAGCACTGCCAGCAAGGAGATCGCTAACATCGTACCTAGAAAATCAGGGAAGAGTTAATGGGGGAGGTCATGAAGAGGTTCATGGGCAGAGCGCAGTTTGGACCGATATTGATTGATTGATGAATGAGCAGGTGGAGGTGGAGAGGAAGGAGACTGAGGGATAGGTGGAGACAAGGTAGACTGAGGGATGGGAGGAGGGGAAGTGGGGGCAGGAGGTTGTGTAAGTGACTCTTCCAACACGAGGCCATGGGGTGCTCGCTTTAAGTCATTGACGTGGACCCATCTGGTGTCCCTACTGGACAGGTCCTGGAGGTGAAATTTGTTGCCTTGTTGAGTGAGGACGCGGTGGGGCCCTGTAAATTTGTCATCTAACTTAGAGGAACGCGTATGGGAATGAGCAAAGACAAGAACGCCTACATTGATAGTGCTAGGAGAGGCGGACTCATGTTGGCGCTGCAGCATGTCCTCCTGAGAGGAAGCCAAAGTGGATTGGACATACTGGTGGATTGTCTGGAAGTTGGCCAATTTTAGTTTAACATAATCATCCATGTTGTAGATGGGTTCTGGCTTTGAGAATAAGAAAGAGTATGGGAGGTCCTTGTCAAAGCCAAAGAGGACGAAGAAGGGAGATTTCAGGAATGGATGCATTGATGGAACTATTGATGGAGGATGCCACTTGGGAAATCCAGTCATCCCAGGACGAACTATGGGAGCCTAGATGTCTGAGGCACTCTAAGATTTTACGGTTGTGGCGTTCTACAAGGCCATTGGAAGCCGGATGGTTAGGCACGACATTGCACTTACTGATATGAAAGCGGCGACAGATCTCATCTAGAAGGCTGTTGTTGAACTCTGTACCGTTGTCAGTAAGAATGGTATGAGGGGTACTGAACGGGTAAATTACGTGATCTACAAAGGCACGTGCAACGCTCTTAGCGGTCTTGTCGGAGAGGGGTACGAGGACACAGTAGTGGGAGAAGTGGTCGACCGCTACGAACAAGTACTCAGCGCCAGATTCTGTGAGAGGGAGTTTTAAGAGATCGATTCAGACAGTTTCCCATGGTCGTGACGGAATAGTGTATTGTAAGTGAGGTGCTGGTAAGCCGGTTGATCTTTTGTAGCAGTGGCAGGAGAGGCAAGAGTCACAGTGGGCATTGATATCACGGCGCATGGTTGGCCAATAGTATTTGAGACATGCTTGGCGCAAGCATCGGTCTTTACCTGGATGGGAAGCTTGAGGAGTATTATGAACAATATGAAGAACCTTTGGTATCAGGGCAGTGGGGACAAGAAGTTGGCGTACTTCGCGATTGGGCATATCTTTGCCTGTTAGCAGTGTTTTCCTGTACAAGAGATCATCATCTAGCATGAACTCATCTAGTGATACTGGTAGAGTAGGTAAGGTCGAGGCAATGCCAGATTCTACGAAATAAATGACTTTGGACCACATGGGGTCTTGGCGCTGAAAGTTTCGAACAACTTCTGACGTTAGTGTAGTGTTTGCAGTTACTTCAGGCTGCAGTGATGTTATAGCTGCTGCTACGTGACGTGAGAGTGCGTCTGCGACTACATTCAACTTGCCTGGTACATATTGAAAAGTGGGATTAAAGTCCTGGATGATGACAGACCATCTAGCTAGTCTACCTGTTAGGTTGCGATTCTTGAACAAATCACATAGTGGAAGGTGCTCTGTTTGGATATGCACTGGATAACCATAGACTATATCTCTGAAATGTTTCAAGGACCAGATTACCGCTAGCACTTCGAGATCTGTGACACTGTAGTTAAGTTCAGCGGTTGTAAGGGTGCGACTAGCATACGCTATTACGCGCTTCCTTGATGCTTCATCGAGTTGCATCAAAACGGCACCAAGTCCAGTGCCTGAGGCGTCTGTGCAGAGAAGGAAGGGTGTGGTATAATCAGGGAACGCTAGAACAGGGGCATTTACAAGAGCTGTCTTTAGCTTTTGGAAAGCCTGTGACTGGTCGTTAGTCCAAACAAAGGGCACATTCTGCTTGAGTAAGTGGGTCACAGGAGCGGCGATCTGTGCATAATCCGTATGAAGCGACGATAATAGCCACTGAGGCCCAGGAAACTTCGTACAGCTTCGGTAGTGGTAGGTTCTGGGAAGTTAACAATCGCCCTAGTTTTATCCTCATTAGTATGAATGCCTTGTGCATCTACGACATGGCCTAGGAATTTGATTTTCTTTCATAGGAAGTCACATTTACTGAGACTGATTTTTAGGCCTGCGAGCTGGAGGCGTTCAAAGACTTGCTGGAGTTTGGTAAAATGATCAGGGATGGATTTACTCACAACAATGATATCATCTAGGTAAGCAAAAAGAGAGTGTCCTATCATACCGCTGGAGACTGAATGGATAAGTTGCATGAACACGGAAGGAGCATTTCTCAGACCAAAAGGGAGTCTCTTAAACTGACAATGTCCGGAAGGGGTGCTAAAGGCTGTAACTGGGCGAGAGGACTCTTCCATTTCGACCTGCCAGTACCCGCTGAGGAGGTCTAAAGATGAAAAGACTACGTTATTTTCACCAAGGGATTCTAGCAAATCAGTGAGGAGAGGTAACGGGAAACGGTCTGGAACGGTGACAGAATTGACCTCACGATAGTCGACTACTGGTCGAAAGTTGCCGTCCTTGTTTGGTACTAAGAAAAGTGGGCTATTCCATGGACTGACGGAGGGTTCAATAATGTCCTGGTCTAACATTCTCTGTACTATTTGATCTGTCTGCTTTCTCTGGCTATGAGGAAATCGATATGCTGGTATGTAAATCGGCTGAGTTCCTGGTAGTAGTTCAATCGTATGTTTGACAAGGTCTGTTCTACCCATCGGTTCACCGGGTAAGGCAACCACGTTTCTGTACGAGGTCAGAAGGTCGAGGAGTTGAGGCGTATTTTCTTGGAAATCTGTGCAAGTGAGATGTGAGAGCATATTAGGTGAATACGTCGGCGCAGATCCCGTAGAGTTAATAGTACATACACCGATTGGCGTATCATCAGTCTGAATAGTAGGAATTGAGGAATCCTGGCACACCTTTACGGCCGCTGGGTATACTAGGAAGTCTCCAATCTTTACACCACTTTTAAGTTTTAGTGGAGCATTTGTGACACTGAGCAAGTACAGGTAGCATAAACTGTCCTCTAAGACTGTACAACACGCTGACTCATAAGTCAAGCCATTCACACAATTGTCTCAGGTAGGGTTAGTACATCCACTCCTTCTTTCGCACCGGCAACACAAACAGAGACTTTGGTGAACTCATGCGGTAACAAAATTGTGCACGTATTCGTTACTGCACGTTTCGTCTCTGCGTGTTGGAGAAGATCATTCAGACTGTGTGAGGTAGGTAACTGAGACATGTCTGAGTCAGCGATAGTGTTGTCGGGAGAGGATGTAAGAGCCATGTTCGAGGGCTGAGATGATGTATCAGGAGACATTGAGGAATTTATGTCCTTGCTCGCAGTCAGTAAAGGAATGATCTCTGTATTCTCAGATGATGATAGTGGTGGTTTGGGCTGGGTTGGACTTTTTGGTAGTGATAGGGACAGAGGTAATTGAAGGACTGATTGGTCGTAAGAACAGGACGGGGACATTCCATAGTGTAAACCGGGAATCCAGAAATGTCTATACTACCACAAGCAGGCAGTAATGCAATGGAGTGTTGTGCCATGGTGGAGAAACCAATAAGGGCATCTGCGGGATACTGCAAGTCATTAGTGACATGAAATTCAATGGGGATAGGGGGCAAATCTCCGTGTAGTTTGACTTCAAGGGTGACTCTTCCCTTAACCTTAAACTCTGAGCCGTCAACACCACATAGGCGAATGTCTGGTGGTTCTAGGAAACTGACGTGGTTGTGATGGCGATGAATAATTTGTAAGGAATTTTCGGAGATGAGATTTACTATAGATCCTGTGTCCAAGAAGAATGACGTTGGTATGTCATGACTGCTTCCGAGAATGACTAAACCCGAGGATGTTATGGGACCTACATGGCGGATGGGGAGTTGGGTTTCTGGTTCTACGTGATATTGGTCCGATACAGGCGCGGCGCTTCCTCCGACTGTTGGCGGTTGAGGTAACGATATTCCTCAGTGGTGTGAGTCGTGCTTGATTTGTGGTATTTGCAGTGTGGACGACGTGAGCGGGAAGGCGTACACTGTCTGGTTTGGGAGTGAGGACGTCTGTATGTACGGTCGCAACTGGATGCTCGAAGTCCAGGATGACCACAGTACCAGCAAAGAGTCGAAGATTGTCTGTTCTGTCAGGCGCTAGATTGATCACGACCTGCGGTAGGAGAGCAATGTGTGGCAGGTCTGCTGCGTGTGGTGGGATGGGAGCGAGATTGGTCTGGGGTAGTGGAGGTGTGACAGACTGAGGAGGCCAAGGGTTGGGTGGTGCCCTGATGCGTGTAGTTCGAACCTGTTCTTTCATGAATGGCTTTAGTGACCTGAATAATTTTATCTCCTGGATTGAAACCGATTTCCAAGGCTAGCTCTCACTGTTTAGGAGTAAGCCAGTGAAGGAATCTGAGGTAACCAATTAAGTCAGCAAAGTTGGTGAGTGAAAGCATTGGAACGCCATTCTTGTCTTCTAACCATTTCGTGCCTACCAGTAATTGGAGCATCTCGCTACTAGTTGCTTTCATGGCGGCGGCAGCTTTGCGGAGCTTGGCATATTGCACTGGGACGCACAAGTCCTCATCTAGTTGGTTTAGGAGATTAATGAATCCCATGAGAGACGCGGTATTTGAATGCTGGCAACAAAGGCTGATGAGTTCCGTACGAAAATCAGCAAAGGTACGAATGCTATGGAAATGTCCTGCATGGATCGCGGATCCGATGTCCGATTTACCATGGTGCAAGCGACCGAGGAGGTAGGCTACTTTGAGCGATTCATCGGCTATTTGTCTATTGTGTATTTCTGTTTCGACTTCTCTGAGGAAATCATAGACAGACCAAGTTGGGTCCTGGCCGGTAAATTTGGGACGATTGGCATTGTCGAGATAAATAGACTGGAGGGTTGGCCATGGCTGGAAGTGTAGAAGTGGTGGCAGGAGAGGTGTGGGAGAGAGAGAAGGTAGTGGCAGTTAAGGGCGAGCAAGACGAGGTATGAAGGGAGGCAGGAGAGGGAACGACAGGGGAAGGAGTAGAGGAAGAAGGGAGTGTAGAGGCAGGAGTAGAGGAGGAGGTATCTGGATTTACGAGTGGAGGACGGGTAGTAAGTGATTCTGCGGGAAGTGAAACGGGAGGCTCAGGTACAGGGCGGTGGTACTCTTTGCCACTTCGTAAATGAGTGATTGTGTTAGAGTCGGCAGACGAGGTATGAGCAGGTGATGTTTCCGGGTCGAGAGGGCTGGTGGTAAGCGGTTGACGTGGAAAGTATGGCATTTAATACGGCAATGGAAGATGAAAGGATGAAGATGGATACGTAGGTGGAAATGTATAAATAACAATGAGAGAATGGAATACACGAGTAGGCATGAAAATGAATGAAGGTGCGGGCATGGATGGTTTAAATAAAATGCGAAGGATAAGATGGAGTATAAATAACGTAGGTGAAGATGAAAACGGGGTAATGGAAATGAGATGGAATATTTACAATAACCAATCTGTAGAGAAAATCGAGGACAATCTCTATAGAAAGGAAAGATATACTATAGTTACACAGTAGAGATGGGAGTGTTGAGATGTATGACGTGCAGGGGTGGCTGGGCGTAGCTGGGCTGGGGCGGGGCGGGGCGGGGCGGGGCAGGGCTGGGCGGGGTGGCAGTGGCAGTGGAGAGAGAGCTGGGTGGAGAGGAGAAGAGACGCCGCGATGAATCACCGGCAGGGAGTGGCGGTCTTAGGAGGCTCACGTAATGCAGAGCAGATGTGGCCGCGGCGGAGGCTGGTGGTGGGTGGTGAGGGCAGATGTTGGTTCAAGGCATGTGTAGATCTGGTGAGTTGCAAATGCAGGGAATGGTGGTGGGCAGGCAGTGGGCAGACAGTGATAAGTCGCACCGTGGGAGCAGGAGTTATGATGAGTTTGGAACAGGTGCTGGGAACATGTGCAACAGGTGCGTAGGTCGGCGACGGTGACAGGTGCGGTCAGGAACAAGGCGTATGGGTGCGGTTGTGTGAGAGGTGACCACTGGTGAGAAAAATTGTACTCTCGGAAAGCACAGCCAGGTATTACACCACTAGAGGCACTGAGGAGGGGCGAGGCTGGCAGATGTGAGACGTCGTGTATCTTGTGATGTCACTAAATCGGTGGAGGCGGTCAGAATGTGATGGTTCGAAACACCGCTGCTACCAAATGTAACTTGCAATACTTTGGTGATAGAAACTCCGTGTACAAACAGCTAGACAAGGAGTTTATTACAAGCTCACAGTAAAATAGTCTGCCCGTTTTGGCTGCTTGCTCTCAACTAACGCAGTAACGCCCTTCTGCCCAGGCTTGGGCCGTGGGAAAGCATGCTGTCCTAGCAAGTTTAGTGGGGGCATGTATGCATTGGGGGGGCACATATATACATCGGGGGTAGACATATTGTGGAGGGGGTACAAGAGAGAGAGAGAGAGATCAAAATAAACGATATTCGATTTTAACCAAAATTTGTGAACGGGTTCAGGAACTGTCAAGGTGGATGACGCCTCCTCCCATTTTCAGAACAGTAGACCAAAGGTCAAGGCTACAAGACCAGGTCAAAGTTTGACCATGCAGGATCACACTTAGTATTTAACTAATTTAGGCTAAATTTAGTGAAAGACATGAATGTTAGGAGGGAACATAGGATTTCTATTCCACGAACAACTAGAATGGCACTGAGTAGAGCTCATACCTCCGTCATCAATATCCATGCAATATTCACTGGAAATTTTACGAAAATGTCGAAAAACACCCTATCTCGCAATGTTAAGGATAGTGAAAAAAAAAGAAAAAATCCTTGATCCGCCCCATTATGCGGATCAACACCAAAATTTAACGGACTCTATTCTTGGCCAAGGCCCATTCTTTACCAAGTTTCGTGGCAATCCGTCCAGTAGTTTTTGTGTAATCTTGCTCACAAACCAACCAACAAACACAAACGGACAGGGCTGAAAACATAACCTCCTTGATGGAGGTAATGAAAGATCAAGGTCAAAGGGCAAGGCCAAAGTCCGACCAGTGTCCGTTTATGAATAAAATAACCATATAAGTTTTGATCTGAATTGGATCATACTTGGTCGACGTGCTGAGGATGAGTCAGGGGCTTGACCTACTGTTTTTGAAAACAAAATGTTATAGGTCAAGGTCACATGGTAAGGCCAGCATAAATAGTTTCTGTGTGTGTGTGTGTGTGTGTGTGTGTGTGTGTGTGTGTGTGTGTGTGTGTGTGTGTGTGTGTGTGTGTGTGTGTGTGTGTGTGTGTGTGTGTGTGTGTGTGTGTGTGTGTGTGTGTGTGTGTGTGTGTGTGTGTGTGTGTGTGTGTGTGTGTGTGTGTGTGTGTGTGTGTGTGTGTGTGTGTGTGTGTGTGTGTGTGTGTGTGTGTGTGTGTCTGTCTGTCTGTCTGTCTGTCTGTCTGTCTCTCTCTCTCTCTCTCTCTCTCTCTCTCTCTCTCTCTCTCTCTTTCATCTTGCTCCTTCTATCCACCTTCTCTCAATTCCCTGTTCTTAGTTGTTTTTCTCTCCTCTCAGTTTATATTGTTAGCATTTTTATCCAATCTTTATGCCGCCCACACTCGTTTCTTCCTTTCCTCCTTCCTTCCTTCCTTCCCTCTGCAGCCTGTCCTCTCCTTCCTTTCTTCAGTTTCCCTCTCTTGAATTGATTTTATTTTTGTCCTCATGTTCGTTTTATTGTTCTTCTTACGCGCGCGCATGTGTGTGTGTGTGTGTGTGTGTGTGTGTGTGTGTGTGTGTGTGTGTGTGTGTGTGTGTGTGTGTGTGTGTGTGTTGTGACTCTTTCTTTTCTCGTTTTAATTTTTGTTGCTCTCTTTTCTTTTTCATTTATCGTGACCTACTTTTTGTAATCCACTGTTCATTCTTTTCTTTCTTCATCATTCCTCCTTTCTCTGACATTCCTTCCTCGTCCTTCCTTCCCTACATCTTTCTTCTGCCATCCTTCCTTTTTCCTTCCTTTCTTTTTTTCTTCCCCTCTCTCCTCCTTCTTGTCTTGTACTTCCTTTTTATTCCTCCCTCCTTTCTTCTTCCATCCTTCCGACTTCCTTTTTTCTTACCCCAAATTCTCTCCATTCCGCACTTCTTCATCCTTCCTGCTTCTTTGCTTCTTCCTCGTTTCTCTATTTTTCTTTCTGCGTATGAAGAAAATAAATTTTAAAGCAGCTTATAAACAGATTTGGACGAAATTTGATGGAAGGGTTAAGGGTAAGCCAAGGATGGAGGGCACTGATTTTGATAACAGCCGGTCAAAGGTCAAGGTCACAGGGTAAGGTTAAAAGTTCGCTTTGGGTGTGTTATGGTGGAGTAGTATTTAATTGATGTTTAGTTGTATTTATTGTGATTGATTTTATTAACTGAACATTATTTTATCACACCACTATTATTTCTCCCTCTCCTTCCTCTCTCCCACTCGCGTTTATTTTTATTTCTTTGTTCTATTAATCTTCTTTCAGTCCTCCTTGCTTCTATGTGTCCATCTTCTCTCCTGTTAGATATGTTCATTTTTAGCCTAGTTTTCTTTCCTCCATTTTTACTTCTCCCTCCCTCCCTTCCTCCTCTTTTATCATTCTATTACTCATCTTCCTTCAGTTTCTTCTGTTCGTTCGTCTTTTCTTCTGTCAGCCTTTATTTTATATTATTATTTGCCTCCATCAACTTCACGCCAAGATAAAGTGAACAGAGTATAGCACCATGAACCTTCCCATTATCGGAACAACTCTGCTATTTTATTCCAGCTACTGCCAGAGGATGTTATTCCCTTCACATTGAGTCATAGGAGGTTGGGAGGGTTAACAGTTTTGCATCCTCTTGTTGTTTTACGATTATTCTGAACTTTCTTTAATTATTCTCTTTTATTATGGAATTTCTTGAGTCTTTTCATTCTTTCCTTAATTCTTACTGTAATAGGATTGTTTACTGTATATGTCAATTGCCTCTTGTTTTTATTTGTCTCTCTCTTCTACCTTTTTCTATCTTTAATTTTTCTTTCCTTCGTTTATACATGATCGATTCTTTTTTCTATCTACCTCCTTTCATTCGTCTTTTCTTTCCTTTCTTTATCGCCCTTTTACCCAGATTACTTGTAACTCTATTGTCTCTTCAAACAAATTCATTTTTCTCACTGCTTGCTTTGTTCCTTTATTATTTTTTCCTCCTTCACTCCTTTTTCGTTGCATCTATCCTTTTTCCCTCTTCCCTCGTTCTTTCATCCCGCCATTCTTCATTCCTTACTCTCGTTCCTTCCTTCTTTTCCTTCCTCCTTCCTTCCTCCAACTCTCTTTTCTCCTCTATCTTCCCTTCTTTCTCCACTTTACCCATCTTTCCTTTCTTCCTTAATTAGTTCCTTCTCTCCTCTCTCCTCTCTGTCCTTTTCACAGTTTTTCCCCCGTATCTTCCCTTTCTTTAGCCTCCTTTCCCATGTGTCCTTTCTCCCTTCCTTCTCTCATCTCTCCTCGCTTGCCCATTCGCAGCTTTCACTCTTGTATTGGCTTTATCCTCTTTCTCTCTGAATTGTTTTTTGGTGGTTCGTGGTTTCCATCACGACTGTTTCTCTTTCCTCATTTCTATTCCTGTTGCTTTTCCGTTTTTTTTTTTTTTCGAGACTTTTATTCACAGAATTTTATGTATTCCTTCCTCGCTTGACTTTTCTCTTCCCTCCTTCGCTTTCCCCCCTCTCTTCATTCATGTCTTCATTCTCTTTCCTCCTCCTCCCTTCCCCCTCCTTTCTTCTGTCTTCCTCCTTGTTTTTTGCTGTTTAATTCCCTCTTCATTATTTTTCTTCCTCCCCCCCCCCGATATTTTTCCTTCTCTTTTCATTCTTCCCTTCGTTTCCTTTGCCTTGCTTCCTTCTTCCTCCTCCTCTTTTTTTCATCCTTACTGTTTCTCTTATCTACTGATACCTACAGTTATTGTTTATATATGTTGAGTTCCAAACGTGATTTGTGTGTGTGTGTGTGTGTGTGTGTGTGTGTGTGTGTGTGTGTGTGTGTGTGTGTGTGTGTGTTTACTCTCTTTCCTTTTCTCAGTTTGCATTGTGAATACTAATATTTTCATTCTTTCCTATTCTTTCATTGACACAATCTTTGAGTTGTATTATGTCTCTGGTGTTCTGTCACAGACTGTGTTTTTGGGGGATATTATTAGAATAGTGTGTGTGTGTGTGTGTGTGTGTGTGTGTGTGTGTGTGTGTGTGTGTGTGTGTGTGCGTATACCTATCTATCTATCTATCTATCTATCTATTTATTTATTTATCTATCTATCTATCTATCTATCTATTTATATATGTATGTATATCTTTGTTCCCATAATAGCTCCTCAAAGACAAATCCAGTCTGGATCAAAAGTGGCGCATGCAGTATGTGTGGATCTATGAAAATATTCAGTATTGGTGCAAACAGATCAGAGTTTAAAAAAATCGTGGATCAGTGTTAAAGCCCAAGTTCCGGCGTTATCTCTTAAAGGCCTGATTCAATCTGAGTAGAAATTTGCACATGAACTCTGCATGGGGATTATTAGAACTGATTTGATTTTTCTGAAGATATATTTAAGGTCAAGGTAAAAGGCCACGGTCAAAGTCTGGCCGCAGCGCCGTTGTGCTGTCTGAACAGTCTTAACAGTCTTTTGTTCTCGTATTATTTGCTCGTGCAGTATTTTAAAGTGTTATCTTAAGGTGTACTTTAAATTATACGACTCCTTCATTCATTTCCTTTCTGTTTTCCGAACTACTTCTCTATTCTTTCCCTCTCCCTCTTTTCTTCTTCCTTCCACCTTCTTGCTTCCATCAGTCTTCCTATTACCTGTCTCTTTCCTTACCTCTTTCTTGCTCTTTTCTTTTTCCCTCGTCCTTTTTCCTTCCTCCTTCCTATACTCCCATCTGTCCACGTTGTCCAACATACGCACAGTTTCTTCCTGCGTAACATGACGCAAAGCAAATGAAACCAACACAAGCTTATCTTATAGCTTTTGTCAGAGAAAACTGTAAAATAACATCCACTGCTTTCAAACCATAATGCTTTTGTAAGAGAAAATCTTAACCTATTTGCGCCCAGTGTCCTCAATATAGGACAGAAATGGGTATTTTCGAAAGTTAACACAGAAGGGAACTCCAGGGTATGGACCTGAGCTCCGCGACTACGAGCCGACAGGCGGAGAGCAGTGCGCCTAGTACCCTTCCAGCACAATCCCTCACACAGGAACCCTGGGAGCTAATGGGTTAAAATAAACATCCACTGCTTTCAGGCCATAAAGATTTTGTTACAGAAAACCTTGAAATAAACATTCATTGCTCTCGGACCATAAACCTTAGAACAGCTGTTTAAATATGACTTACACTCATGACCCCTCCTCGCCCCACGAAATTATTAGCTCGTCCCACCCATTCCTTTACCCTCTGTGCTCATTTCTTCACTACACTGAAACTACTAATCCTACAACGCCATGTGTCACATGACAGTTTTTTCCATTCCGAGTCTCACCGCTTACCTACTGTACCTACAGACAGATCCCATTCATTTTTTCGCTCTCTTCTCTCATCTCTATATCCTATTGACGGCTTCTTGGCGGGGCGCAGGTCAAGTGGTCGACGAACACACTTGCATTCTTCGTGATTTTATTCTCTTTCATGTGTATGCTTTATTCTTTTTCCTCAATTATTCCTTTTCCATGTTCTTGTTGCTGTTCATTTCTGTTCTAATCTTGTTTTTCTCTGTTAGTTTTCATATTTTATTTGTCACCTTGCCTCTTTAGGTAGCCCTCTCTTTCTCTATTCCCCTCCTGTCTTTTCGTGTCTCTAGTCTTGCTGTCGTATTATTCCAGTCTTTTTTTTTTTCTCTCAAATCCTGCTCACCGTGTCTGTTTTCTCAATGGATTTTCAAATATCCCAATTCCAATTGTTCATCTATCTCTCTTCCATTTCATGTATATTCTCTCTCTCTCTCTCTCTCTCTCTCTCTCTCTCTCTCTCTCTCTCTCTCTCTCTCTCAAATATATATATATATATATATATATATATATATATATATAAATATATATATATATATATATATATATAGTATAATAATCTGTATATTTATCAACCTCTTCTTCATCGCCGTTACTCGTCTGCTCCTTAGCCTCCCCCATCCGTGTTTCCAGTGTGTTGGCCATAAACTTCACGTGATAAATGGCCGTATATTTCAGAAACAAGCATTCTCACTAATCAGAAACTTTTGGGAAAATTGAGGACAATGGCTGACAATAAATACCATCTACCCATCCTGCTTCACCTCCTTCAATAAGACAGGCCTCTCCTACAGTGCTTCTTCATCGTAATCGCCATCGCCATTATTATTATTATTATTACTATTATTATTATTATTATTATTATTATTATTATTATTATTATTATTATTATTATTATCATCATCATCATCGTCATCATCATTGCCGTTATTTGCATCTCATTATCACCAACTTTACATGCATCAACATAAACTAAAAGATCTACAGGTATTTTACAATCTTTACAGAGGTACCAAACATACTGAACAACCTGCTCACAAACTGAACAGCTCCACTCTCAGGTAAAGGTGACAAAAGATGAATATTTTCTTCGTATCTGTTTTGTATGAAGGCTTCATAGTCAAATGCAATGAAGAAAAAGTAACTTGGCATGCCCGTTCAATAGCTTTTAATTGGTACTGGAGAGAAATAGTCCCAGCACTGCAAAATTTTCCCTAAAAGGAGAAATTAAAGGAGATAAAAGTGTTTACCATGAAAGAGTGACGAAAGGAGATCTAATCCAAGCATTTAAAGCTTTTCACAGACACCTTGGCGTCAGATATAAAAATTGATTAGGAATGAATAGTGATACTGGGACTAGGAACAATGGTACGAAACTTAGTAGCATGAGATGCAATTCTATATGTAGTCAAAAATTATTCTCTTATTCGCAGACTGAAATAATGAAAAAAAACTCCAGGCGAGAGTCATTAGCTCATTAGCGCAAAAACTATGGTTACATATGGCTAAACAAACGTGTCATTATTACAGACTAAAACTGAGTGTTATTTTTCCAGGATGACATGTACAATGATGACAGTGGGACGATTACTTAATCATCTCAGCATTCGCCTCTCCTTTCACTGATCCACCTGGTGAAAAGCCTACATCTTTTCTATCCTTAATGACCTAGAGCAGCTTGGTACAGCACCCTACCGGTAACCCTGACCGCCTTGGAGAGAGCTCCAACATACTTGACCTCTTCCTTACAACTATTCCTTCTGCTTACACTATTAATCTTTTCTTTCCGTTGGGCTCCTCTGATCATAACCTTATTATCTTAACCTGTCCTATCGCTCAGGTATTGAATGTGGACCCACCAAAGAAACGTCGTCTGTGGCACTTTGGAGCTGCGGACTGGGAGGCCCTCAGGCAGTACTCCTTTGATTTTCCATGGAATGATTATTGTTTCCATGGCAGGGAGCCATCTGTGTGTACCTTGCGCATTACTGAAGTTGTTTTCTCGGGCATGGAAACATACAATCCTTTCTCATATCCTTTGACTAATGCTAGAAAGCCTTGATTTAATCACGCTTGTTCTAACGCTGTCCGCAACAAGGAGAGGGCCTATAAAAGATACCAGAGTCAACCCACCCCTGAATCACATTTTTTTAATGTTTCTTTCGGAATCGTGCTAAGTCTGTTCCTCGCTCTGCTAAAAATGATTTCATCCGTACTAAATGCTCTCAGCTGTCCAACTCGATTTCTTCCCGCTCCTTCTGGCACCTTGCCAAAAACCTTTCTAACAACTTTACCTCATCATCCTTCTCTCCTCTTTTCTACTCTGATGGCTCTGTAGCTATTTCTTCTACTGATAAAGCAGATCTCTTCACTCAGACTTTCTCTTCCATTTCCACCTTAGACGATTCCAGTGGTGTTCCTCCATCACTTCCCCCCTCTGACTTTCTCATGGCTGACGTTGGAATTTCTTCAGCTGATTTATTTTCTGCGATCACTGGCCTCAATACTAACAAGGCATATAGTCCTGATGGAGTGCCTCCTGTTGTCCTCAAGAACTGTGCTTCAGTGTTTACACCCTGCCTAGGTAAACTCTTTCACCTTTGTCTTTCAACTTGTACCTTTCATTCTTACCGGAAGTTTGCTCTCATTCAGCCAGTCCCAAAGAAGGGTGACCGTTCCCAACCCTCTAACTATCGTCCAATTGCTTTAAGATCCTGTGTCTCAAAAGTTTTCGAGTCTATTGTTAAAAGTAAAATTCTAAAGCATCTTTCCAATCACAACCTTCTTTCTGATTGTCAGTATGTTTTTTTTTTTTTTCTGCACCTACCTTTCAGACTCCTGGTCATCCTCCTTTCGGGACTTTGGCGAAAGCTTTGCCATTGCACTTGACATCTCAAAGGCTTTCGATTGACTCTGGCATAAATCTTTAATTTCCAAACAGCCTTCATGCAATTTCTATCCTTCTATCTGTACCTTCATCTATAGCTTCCTTTCTGGTCGTTCTATAGCTGCTATTGTAGACGGGCATCGTTCTTCTCCTAAATTTATCAACTGTGGTGTTCCTCAGGGCTCTGTCCTATTACCAACTCTCTTTTATTCATCAATGATCTTCTAAGCTGTACTTCCAACGCTATCCACTCGTACTCTGATGAAACCACCCTTCACCTTTCCATTCGATCTCCGCAACGTCCATCTCAGCAGTTAATTCAACAAGTAGGGGATGAGGCTATGGCACACCTAATGTCTGACTTGGCTCGTATCTCTGACTGGGGTAAAAATAATCTTGTTTTTAATGCATCAAAGACTCTGGTTTTACACCTATCAACCCGTCAAACTCTTCCGCAGGAGTACCCACTCTTGTTTAATAATATCTAGCTCAGTCCTGCATCATCCTTGAAAATGCTTGGGGTCTCATTCACTTGGAACTTATCTTGGAAAGATCATATTGCATCTCTTGTAGAATCTGTTTCCAAGAGATTAGGTGTGTTAAGACGACTCCGTGCCTTCTTTACCCCTGCACAGTTGTTGACTTTATACACGGGTTTTATTCGCCCCTGTTTAGAGTACGACTCTCATGTGTGGGGAGGCTACCTACATACAGCTCTTCTCAATAGGGTGGAGTCAAAGGCTTTTCGTCTCATCAGCTCAACTCCTCTTACTGGCTCCCTTCAACCTCTGTCTCTTTGCCCCATTGTTGCCTCTTCATCTCTTTTCTGTCGCTACTTCAGTGGTCACTGCTCCTCTGAAATGTCTGCTTGCATCCTTCCACCTCTACGACGGGTACGTAGCACCCGTCTAACAACAAACTCTCATCCCTTTTCTGTCCGACCCTCTAATGCAAGAATTATCCGTTACTCCCAGTCCTTCATGTACGCAACAGGTCAAATCTGGAACTGTCTCCCTCAGTCTGTATTTCCTACTTCCTATGATCCCCAGTCTTTCAAATGCAGTTGTCCAGGCATCTCGAAACGAACGGATGTTGAATTTGGCTCTCTTTTATAATGTTACTTTTTTTTTTTTTCTTGGAAGGAACTCTTTTGCTGGCTCAGGCTTTGGTTCCTTCTTCGTCGCATAAAAAAAAAAAAAAATCCGTAACTGAGCGTGATCGATTTCAGATTTGTTGGTTAGAGATTTACAGTGCATAGTTTTACCTTGTCTGTTTTTCGTGTGTGTGTGTGTATATATATATATATATATATATATATATATATATATATATATATATATATATATATATATATATATATATATATATATATATATATATAGTTCATTTCTTCGACCATTTTTTAAGCCGCACTTACCGAGGTGACCAAATACACAGCACGTCCCTAACTATGTGACTAACTTATTCATCCACTGTCATTGTACATTTCTGAAGGGCGTTATGGTGGTGTGTTGAGGAGTGGAGGTATACGTAAATACATATATTAACGCAGAAATTCTGTATTAAGACGTACAGTACTATAGTTAGTTCACCATATATCGATCCAAAATTTCTTCCTTTTGCAGCTTGCTTCACGTATCTCAGTACAGAAAAAAAAAAAATGCTACTCTCCTATATCATTTACATATCACTGCTTCGTGACTAGCATCCTAATGTAGTGTTGATTTTATTATCATAACTCACCATTCAAGATAGTGAGTTGGCAGTATTAGGTAAAGTTAGAGTAAAAAGAGTATAGTTGACTAAGGACCAGTGTCTTCCCGGGATAGTAGTAAATATGACACTGAGGGGCGGGGCAGAGCATTGGGCAGTTAGAGTCTTTTCGTCTTAACGTGACCCAGAGTCTTTTCCTATTGTAACATATTTCTCATACATCAGTGGCAGAATAAGACAGTGCCGTAGCATTGCATACTCTTCGCAACACCTCTTCATGACTAGCATTATGGTCCATTATTGCTGCAACAGATCATTCAAGATGGAGAGATAACAATCTCAGGCCAAGTTAGAGTAAAATGGGTATAGCTTTACTGGGACGGTTTGTGAACTAGAAGAGTGTCATGAAGGGTTAAACCAGCAATTCTCTCTCTCTCTCTCTCTCTCTCTCTCTCTCTCTCTCTCTCTCTCTCTCTCTCTCTCTCTCTCAGAATAATGCTAGGGTTGGTGCGGCTATCAATGACGTCCTTTGTATTTTTTCTACCACTTGGTTTTTGTCCAGGGTGTGGTGGGAGGGGGATAGTCTTTCGCGTCAGTATATTTTGTCATAGAAGTTGGGCAGATATTTAGCAAAAATATTTTTTTCCTAAAAGAACCCTTCATTTTTGTCTAATAGGCCTTAGTTATCGATACATCTTATGTTTTCCTATGGGTGAGCACTCCCCCTCCCAGAGAGAGAGAGAGAGAGAGAGAGAGAGAGAGAGAGTGAGATTTCCTTCAATAATTTTTTTTCAATTGTGAAACAAATTTCATTCAGGTCAGAATTACCCCCAGGTAGTGAGGGAATTAACAAGGGAATTGGCCTTATTAGGAACACGCGCCTCACAAACACCAATTCCTATTCTCCTTCCCGGCAACAAACTTGAGATTTTTATCATGGGAGGGAACGCAGAGGTGAGGGAAGGCAGGAATGTAATTAGTTTCAAGGTCCAATATTATCTTAAGAGCCAGAAATAAAGGCTGATTACATTGAGATGCATGGTCAGAATGGTTCCGAAATTAGAGGTCGAAGTGTCGAAACTTACTGAGTGATGCGTAACAAGGGGGAATTCTCTTCAAGGGGACTCTCTCTCTCTCTCTCCGCCGCCTCCAATATTCAAGAGGAATCGAGGCGTGGAATCTTCATGGGTTATGCAAAAACAAAGATTCGTATCTCGTCAAATCTCTTTCTTTTGTGCTTTCCGTCTATTAACCCTTCAGGCTTTAAAAACCCTATTCTATCGCATCTGAAACCAGAGGATCTACTTCAGCTGAAAGTGAGTCGAAGGAACCTTGAAGGATTAACATTAAAGTGACGTGACGTGGTTTCTTGTCACAAAAGCTTGAGAAGTGAGAGAATGAAGTCATGGTCCAATTCACTAGATGCCATTATAACTTTCTTTATTTTTTTATTCATATTTCTGTATGTTGCTCATTGCGTCTATGGTGATGGTGATGGAGGTGGGGTTGCGGTGGTGGAAGCGATGGTGATTATGATGATGGTGAGGTCAGTACTGAATATCACATTCATGGTGATGATGATAACGGTGATGATGAATTTTGTGGGCGATAGTGTTATCTGCGATGGTTCTGGTGGTGGTGATTATATGGATAACTGATCAGTGAATAATGTACAGCTCATTTCACTCGGTTCTTTGCTGATAGTTCCTCTTACTTCGGGATTATCATATATCTGTTTCTGGAACCATATAGCCTCTATAACAAACAGGAGCACTGAGAAAGTGGAAAATTCGTTCCCACCGTCTGGTCTAAGTGTCGAATATTAGACTTTGCCCTGTTCCCTTGACCTCTGACCGATTGCTCTTAAAGTCAAATTTCTTTATTCTTGCCTATTCCTTCACCCATCCCCCAAGTTTTGTTCATATCAGATCAGAATTGTTTGAGTTGACTTTGCCCACTTACCTTTATCTTTGACCTTTCTCCCTGACCATACCCTTTGGCTGATTGCTTATAGAGTCGATTGTCTTTATCCTTGCCTTAACCTGAGTACTTCCACAAGTGTTGGTAGAATTCGGATGACAACGATTAAGCCCATCACCATGTTACCTGGATCACTGGCCTATAGTTCTGAAAAATAAATGGTCAGCCCACTGGGTGATAATCACCACGTTCGCCAAAACTGATACAAATCGAATCAAAACTGCTTAAGTTAGTTTGTCCTCGTTTTTTTTTTTTTTTCGAGGAAGAAGGAACCAAAGGCCATGAGCCTGCAATAACAGTTCCCTCCAAGAGAAAAACAAAATACAAGAGTCAGAGAAATTACCAATATGCCGGGAATCGAGCCCAGGACTCTCAGGTGAGAGCCAGGCAGCATACCACTACACCACGACCAGGTAAAAGTTAACTCACGTTGTCACAATCATGTAACCAACGTCCCTCCGCCCCCCACTGTGGGCCTGAAGAGGGTGAGTTAACCCCCTGGCACTCGGGCAAGTAGATGCTTTTAATCTATCCCAAGCACTTACGGCAAGTCAGAATGAAGAGAGAACCTGTATTTTTACGCAGGAAAAATCATCAGAGAAATTACCAATATGCCGGGAATCGAACCCAGGACTCTCAGGTGAGAGCCAGGCAGCATACCACTACACCACGACCAGGTAAAAGTTAACTCACGTTGTCACAATCTTGTAACCAACGTAAATACAGGTTCTCTCTTCATTCTAACTTGCCGTAAGTGCTTGGGATAGATTAAAAGCATCTACTTGCCCGAGTGCCAGGGGGTTAACTCACCCTCTTCAGGCCCACAGTGGGGGGCGGACGGACTTTGGTTACAAGATTGTGACAACGTGAGATATCTTTTACCTGGTCGTGGTGTAGTAGTATGTTGCCTGGTTCTCACCTGAGAGTCCTGGGTTCGATTCCCGGCATATTGGTAATTTCTCTGATGATTTTTCCTGTGTAAAAATATATTTTCTCTCTTCAAAATACAAGAGAGAGCCAAATTCAAGATCCGTTCATTTCGAGATGCCTGGACACACTGTGTTTGAAAGACTGGAGATCATAGGCAGCAGGAAATAAAGACAGAGGGAGACAGTTCCAGAGCTGACCTGTTGCATAAATGAAAGACTGGGAGTAACGGTTAACTCTTGCATTAAAGAGTTGGAAAGAAAAGGGATGAGAGTTTGCTGCCAGACGGGTGCTACGCACCCGTCGTAGAGGTGGAGGAATGCATGCAGACAGTTCAGAGGAGCAGTGACCGTTAAAGTAGCGATAGAAAAGAGATAAAGATGCAACAGTGCGGCGAAGAGACAGAGGTTGAAGGGAGTCAGTAAGAGGAGGAGAGTTAATGAGACGAAAAGCCTTTGACTCCACCCTATTGAGAAGAACTGTATGTGGGGAGCCTCCCCACACATGAGAGTTGTACTCCACACAGGGGCGGATAAAACCCCTGTATAGAGTCAACAATTGTGCAGGGGTAAAGAAAGAACGGATTCGGCTTAGCACACCCAATCTCTTGGAAGCAGATTTTACAAGAGATGTAATATGATCTTTCCAAGATAAGTCCCGAGTAAATGAAACCCCAAGCATGTTCAAGGATGATGAAGGATTAAGCTGAATATTATTAAACATTAGTGGGTATACCTGTGGAAGATTTAGACGGATTGATAGGTGTAAGAACTGAGTCTTAGATGCATTAAAAACAACAAACTTATTTTTACCCCAGTCAGAGATACGAGCCAAGTCAGACATTAGGTGTGCCATAGCCTCATCCCTTGTTTATTGAAGTAACTGTTGAGATGGGCGTTGCGGGAACCGAATGGAAAGGTGAAGGGTGGAGTCATCAGCTTATGAGTGGATAGGGTTAGATGTACAGGTTAGAAGGTCATTGATGAATAAAAGGAAGAGAGTTGGTGATAGGACAGAGCCCTGAGGAACACCACTGTTGATAGATCTAGGAGAAGAACGATGGCCGTCTACAACAGCGGGTATAGAACGACCAGAAAGGAAGCTAGCGATGAAGGCACAGATAGAAGGATAGAAACTGTTTATACACACCAGTCGAATTTTGACTTTGACCTTTGATTAAATGTTCTCATGACTGATAGTCTTCATTCTTGCCTCACATCTAACACTTTCTCCAAGTCTGGTTCAAATGAGATCAAAATTGTTTGAGCTGACATTGCCCAGTGACCGTGGCCTTTGGTCCTTTCCAGTAACCTTGTTCGTTGATTAATTCTCAAAATGGAACTCTGTTATCGCTGGTTTACTGTGACCTACCTTTCTACGATCATTTATCCAGACTGGATAAAATCTATTTCGGTTGACCTTGGAATGTGACATTAACTTTTGACCTATTGATCTGGAAAGGAATAGGTCAACCATTTCGGTGATTCAAAACACATCCAGCAAGCATGGCCAATATCAGATCAAAACTGTTATTTTGTTCAGACTAAAATACATGGGTCAAATTTGACCTTGTCCTGTACGCTTTACCTTTGGGTACTATAACCCAATATTGAGTAATTTCATTCTTGTCTTACCCTCAGCCCTTCCCCGGTGTTTGATTTAAGCTGTGTGAAAACTGTGTAAATTCAGTTTGCTATAACATCAGACTTTGGCCTAGCCATAAGAGTTTCATTGTTGAGTTATTGTGAAAAAAAAAAAAAAACTTACTAATTTGTAGTCCTTCATTCCATCCACCAAATTTGATTACATCGGATAAAAACTATTGTTGTTTCGCTAAAACACACACACACACACACACACACACACACACACACACACACACACTGAACAAAGAATATCACACCCGTTCTTGCTTTGCTTGCTCGGGTTTAATAATGGAAATACGTTTACAGTGTAATGATAATGATGATGATGATACTGTAGGTGGTGGATAATACATTTAATATTTTTGGCCCTTTTTTTTCCCCTCTTTCATTTCACTTAATGTTTTTTTTTTTTTTTCTATATCTCGACAAATTTATTTACCTTATGAGAAAACCTCAAGTGCTGGGCAAGTAAATGAAGATGTTACGGTTCAGAAGTCTCGCTCAGTATGTCCAGTAGTAGCTAAACAATGCGTCAGTACTCCCCCAGGGTTTCCTTCTCTCTCTTTCTCTAAGTCTCCCCTTTAATTTATCTTCACCCTCTTCTCTCTGTTTCCCCTCCTCTCCCCTTTCTTTTACTCCCCTCTTTTTCCTCTTTCTCACACTCCCTCTCTCCTCCAGTCTCCCCTCTGGTTCATCCTCACCCTCTCTTTTCCTCACCATTTCCCCCTAACAATGATACTAATGGTTTCGACAATAAATTTCCTGTGCCAACAAAGCCCCTCTCCCTGTATCAGTTCTGCATCCCTCGTCCGTCTCGCTTTGTTGACGTGTCCCCAGTGCATCCTGTCAGACAAAGCTAATACTGGAAATAAAACACTCATACACAAGTAAAACTCACTGACGTTGAAGAAATACTAGTTACACTGCACCAAACACACACAGTGACCAGACAGTCAGATCACTCACCTAGATGCAGGACTATCACACTATTGTAATCACACACGCAAAACAGTGAAACAAGGCACCTACTGTAGCTGTAGGTATTTGCATAGCAGACCAGGAAGTCTAACCAGCAAGGCAGTCATGTAGATCGAATAAGCTACAGGGATAATCAAAGTCTAGGGCTGGATCAAATTATAGGGGTGGATCAAAGTGCTGAGGTAAATGAAAATGTCTGGATGGATCAAAATGTTGGAATCTATCAAAAGTGAAGCTACATTTACTGATTATGTTGGTAAGGACACTCTTCGATATTTCACTTTGACTATCACTTAATTCTTTTGTTCATCTAAAAGGGTTCTATAGCTAGCCTACTTCTCAGCTCTGCTTCCTAAATTCTGGTGTAGCAGGGGTCGTGTCACGTGTGTTACACTGTTGTTGGAATGTTCTAGAAGCCTGTGTGTGAGTATGTGTGTGTATGGTCACTAGGCATTGTTCGTAAGCTATCTCGCTGACACACTGCCTATATCATCCCCTGACCTGCTGCTATCTGTGTGTTGTCAACCTTTCCTCAGTTACACTTGCAAGATCATTTCCCGTTCCCAGGCTTGCCTGGTGCTCTGTCTATCTATCTATTTATTTATTTATCTATCTATCTATCATGTTTTCTATAATTAATTGTATTTATATTATGGAGTCCTGACATATATACAGTGTATATATTTATACTGCATATATATATATATATATATATATATATATATATATATATATATATATATATATATATATATATATATATATATGTTTGTGTGTGTGTGTGGTTGGTGGGGGCGCTCACCATCCACTCACTTGATGTAGTACTGCTCTTGGGCGCCTGTCCTTTCCTCTCCTCCATCTTTCTTTCCTTCTATCCTCTTCTGTCTTTCCTTCATTCTTTCCTCTTCCCTCTGCCTACGGGTGACTATGCTCCCTCTTTTTTTTTTCTTTCATTTTTTCCACTTCCTTCTGCCTATGGGTGACTCTACACTGAGTGGCAATCCTAAGTATTTCCTGTACGCCAGGAAACCATTTACTACGCGGCCTGGTAACTATATAACCAAATATTGGCGCCTGGTGGTTTAGTGGGTAATTATTGCGCTCCACTCGGACTAAGCCGGTGTAGGTTTCTATCCAAGGGATGGTTGGAGTTGATTGCTCATGTAATGCCACTCAGGGATGAATGAGGCTGCTTACTCTCATCTGAAATTTCAGTACCAACTTGCCTAGCTCCGGGCTCCTACGCTCTTCATGGGGCAACGTAGGATTGGATGATGGATATATATATATATATATATATATATATATATATATATATATATATATATATATATATATATATATATATATATATATATATATATATATACTGTACAGACACACCTCAAAACAAAATAATGAAACTTACAAACATCACTACATGTATGTAAATTTACATGTAAAGCTTAAGAATATTGTGAATAATGATGCAAGACGTGTCATTAGAAGATCTACTAGAAAGAAGCTCTTCCACTGGAGCATAATCTTAGTTGTCTCGTATATCTTGTGTATGTATACTGCTTTGGACAAGGTGCTTTTCAGTCTGTATGTCGCCGAAAATACACAGACTTTCCTTGGCTGGGAGACGACTCCTCCGTCTCCTGATCCAATGTCCAGTCTAAACACAGTACACAAACAAGAAATGATGCCATGACACAGCAAACCCGTCCCCGGCAGTCATTTTAATGCTGACGCATAAACGCAACAGGATATCTTGTCAAAGATGTCACATATCAAATTTGGAGTAAATTGGGTGAAAATTGACAATTTTATGGCCATTTGAAATTTCGGCCCGACCCATCTGACATTGACCCCATACTCCTAGCCTAGGGGGTGGCCCCTCTGATGTAATGAGACATGTTATAGGATGTAGATTTGAAAGATGCACCTTTAGGTTTTGGTTTCATGTCGATATGACGAATTTGAAAGGAGCTATGGCTAATAAACGATTTTTATTTTAACATTTTTTAAGCCTGCAGCTTGGGCCTTGGCCTAATTTGGCCCAAATTTTAATCAGGTGATCAGAAGATCATAGCCATTAATCCCTGTAATTTTAGTCAAAATCGCAATAGTAATTTTCGCGTAAACTTGTTAACAGGCAGACAGACAGACAAACTCACAGACAAACCGAGTGAAGGCAATACCCGTCCCCGAGCCCCTCCCGGGCGGGGACGGGTAATAATGGCCTGAAACTCAGAGTCTAGTGAACAATATCTTATGTACGATATGTCATTGAGCTTTTGTTTCGTAGTATACACATCATGCCCGACCTTATCACGTCACAAATGGCAGAGCCAAACCTGGCATTCATGTCACCCAGCAGTATGAATTCCCTCCTTTCGTTCCAAGATTTCAGTTTCTCTTGAATTACAGGAAATGATTGGTGAGAATAATACTGTGAATCGAAAAGAGCGACATAAGTGAAATCATAGCTGACATCTGGCATGCAACGAAACTGTATACAGACCAGGTCCCCTATACAATTACCAACATTCTTTATGTGTTCGAATAAATATTTTTTTTACAAACACCACTGTTCCACTCCGGTATGTTGATCCCATCATCTTGTTCTTCAATAAAGCATCGCCGAGGAAAAACACTGGCAAGGGGGTTTTTACTTCGCATATACTAATAATGTCAAATCTGAGTAGCAGGTGCTGCACATTTGGCATCTCTAGTTTGCTACAAACTCCATCTATGTTCCACGACATTATAGCTATTTTTTTTTAACTTGTGGTGCATTCAGAAAAACTGCGCATTCCAGGTATCAATAACAACTCCTTCTCTATACAACTTGCGCTCCTTGGTGTCGAGTCAGATGGTGCACTCTGCATTCTCCGAACGTTTCTCCTCAGCGTACTCTGCACTCCACAGCCTGCGCCACTTGCTTAGGACACACGGATGCAAGTCTTCTTAAATATAAAGCTTATTGTATGCTTTTTCAGATGTCCTGAGGCAGCTGGCGTGTTCCAGGGCTCATTGCCACTCGCTCTTGTTATTTAGTGTGAAAAGTGTGGGTCGTCGTCGGCGTTGTGCTCCTGCTTTGCCACCACCGCCCAGTCTTCGGTACTTACCTCGGTTGTCATTCATGTCCTCCTTCTCCAATATCCTTGCTAGCTTGTCGTCGTCCGTAGTTGCTCGTCCAGTGACTCCTGTTAGTCCTGAGCACCTTAAACAACGATATTTGCTCTCTCTCTCTCTCTCTCTCTCTCTCCTTTCTTCTCTTCTCTCTTCTCTCCCTGTCTCTGTCTTTGCCTCTGTCTGTGTGTCCGATCGCTCACCTTCAAAAAATTATGTTGCTTCACTATTACCCTGCTTGTTTTTCTATCCAAGTCTCCAGTTCCGCGAATCTCTTGTTGAAGAAACTATCTGGGAATGTTGCCAAACTTTTTAATTCGACTACTTCCATTTTCAGAATATGTAATTCCTCCTTGACTGTCTGCAAAACATGTTCTTTTTCCGTTGTTGCCAAGAGACTATTGATTAGCTCTTCTTTCGTCACTTTATTTAGCTGATGGCATTGTAGCTTCCGTAATACTGCGAGTGATTTGGCCATAATTTCACTTAATAAAAGGTAGGTGATTCCATGAGAAAATAGGTAAACAAACACTCCAAGGTTCATGTGATTCGAGCCGTTTTGGTTATGTGTATGCTGCCTGGTGTAGCCTACTCCTGGCTAGATATGAGGCAGGATTAATATTACTGTACTTACTACATTTCCAGGATTCTCTAGTTCTCATCTTGTCCCTGGAAGCACATGACAGCTTGCTAGGGGATAGGTATGTCAAGTCTCAGAATAGAACTGTGACGAAAATACCACTAAACGCTGAAGAAAAAGAGTAAACACTGAGCTCCTCAGAGACATGTCCTCTTCCTGCCACGTTCAGACTGACAAACAAACAGACAGAACAGCCAAACAAGGAGACTGAGAGACACAGAAAACCAGTGACGGACAGAGAACACTCGTACTTTTATTTCTTAGTCTACTGTAGCCATTCTTTTTCTTGAGGGGAGTAATTTGTCTGCGTGCCAGGTCGGAGTATGACCTTCGAAATATCGACACACACACACTGGTATACTTTGCTCTGTTCGTTTAGTTTCTCTCGACCTAAAGATGCTGTTTCTCCGACTTTAATTGCAGCTGGAGTATTATATGAACACTAGAATATAATGTTAGTCACGAAGTTCTCTGAAAAGGATGCATAGCCGTAGTATTTTTCTCATATGCCAGCTACGTGAAATTTACTACAGAACCAAAATCTCTGGCAGGTTAATTCACTAAGACTCCTGCAATTTACTCACAGCTAAGTATGAACCATCTGACACTCGCTAGAAAAAAACACTAGAGTTGTCCCATCATAATAGGGTTAATACTGACAGTATTGTATCCTAGTTTATTCTCAGCTGTGACTCGTTAGCTGGAAGAAAATACTTGATTTGTCCCAACAAGGAGAGGGTTAATTTGGGAGGGATTTTCATATTTTTGCAGATTTTTCTACTAGTTCAGTGGCAGAAGAAGACAATACTAATGTTCTACACCGTCTCCATAGCACTCTTCCAAACAAGTGCCATATTTTATCATTAAATTTCTTGTTACAGAGCACCAGTCATCATGGAGTCATTGCTGTTATAAGCTAAGTTACTCTTTATACGCTGGGAACAACTTTATTTAGCCTATTTCCGCCAGCATCATGGGATTTCCTTTAACTGGGAGTGAGTCTTCGGAACCTAAGAGTGTTATTACTGATCATTAACTCCCTCATGTTTGGAGCGACACAGGATGACCCGTACCTAGCTCTCCATCAGAAACTCAATTGGCAGTTTCTTACGTGTTGTGGGGACGGCTCAGTCGGCTGGTGTGGGCGTGGTTGTGGCAGTGGAAGTAGGAAATGAATAAATGATGCGTGGTAGATGCAGTCAACACTGAGTCGTTCCCACAACACACCAGAAATCGCCCTGGGGAATGGAAATTGTTACATATGAGTCGCCCTGTATTAGTCAAGTGAGCGAGTTTTACGTACTTTGCGACTTAGGCCCGTAACTTCGTCGGTTATGGAAGCTCCCGAACGCCTCTTCCTTAGCGATTTATTCTGCCCATTACTCCTTACTCTCCTCAGTTGTGTCACTTAAATCAATCCAGTACCATCATACTAAGAATAAATGACATACAAATGATATATTAACCAGCCGTATCCAAAAATAAATCGCCAAGGAAAAGGTGCTAGGGAGCTTCCTTAACCTTTGAGAATATGGGTCTGAGGCTTGCATTCTCGGTAGGTGAGGAAGCTCCCTAACACCTCTTCCTTACCAATTTATTTTTGAATACGGCTAGCTAATATTTATTTGTATGGTATGTAGAGACAGACAGACAGACAGACAGACAGACAGAGAAAAAGACAGACAGAGAGAGTATGGTGATATTAGAATGATATAAGTAATACAGAAGAGAATGGCAAAGTGTAATAAGCCAAATAAATTGCTAAGGAAGAGGAGTTAGGGAGCTTCCTTAACCCGCTGCGTCCCTGCAGATTTTTCACCACTGACACCCCCCCCTCCCACTCCTGGCAGATTGTGGATTTTTTTTTTTTTTTGTTGCTCAAACCTCTACTTTTCGTGAAAAAGAATGGCAAATCACAGAAAAAATGCTCACCTGAGCTTAGAAATGGGCTATACAGGTGACCTTTTAAACACCTGCCCTGTTCTCTGGAGCCGAGCTGCGGCTGTCGCGTTTTCTATGGTAGTGGTAACTATCACAAACCACTCAGAATAGGTAGATATTTGTTCATTGGTACGAATTTATATGTAGTACAAGAATGTATGGTTTTCACACAGTAATATAGGCGATATAAACGTTGTTTTACTCACTGAACACATCAACATACCACACTTTCCTTGGCGACATTACCTCATCACTTCTGCTCGTTTCTTTCTCTGGAGCCACATAATCTTTGTCCTCCACATCGTCATCAGTTCGGAAATCACTTTCGCTACTGATTTTCGTACAGTGGCACGACATGTCTTCACTGGCCAGGTCACTGCTAACAGGTGAGTTGCCGAGACAATGGCATGCAGGGGGGGGGGTCAAGCGAGGTAAGGCAGTGTCGCCGCCTGGAGGCGGGTAGAGGAATGTCTCTCGCGTATGGATACCAAAAATCACACGCGAAACTAAAAAATGTGCAAATGACGGACCTCATAATTGCAAAACGTATGGATACATTGACGGGACTGAGCATGACAAAACGATGTAACGTACCCATATATTAATGGGATGCGGCGGTTAACTGACGATAATATGGGTCTTGGAGTGGGTAGAGTACTGTCAGCTTGGGTGGGTAGAGTACAGTCAGCAAAGGTGGGTAGTGCACGGTCAGTGAGGATGGGTAGAGTACTGTCAGCTAGAGTGGGTAGAGTTCGGTCAGCTGGAGTGGGTAGAGTACGGTCAGCTAGGGTGGGTAGAGTACGATCGGCTAGGGTGGGTAGAGTACTGTCAGCTGGAGTGGGTAGAGTATGCTCAGCTAGGGTGGGCAGAGTAGGTCAACGTATCAAGCTCTAACCTCGAATTTTCAGAACTTATTTACAAACACCGAATTGCGAGTACTAATCTGACACTAATTCTCAGAGCACTTTCTCTTTTTCTTTCTTCCTTTCTTTTATTTCCCCTTCAGCAACATATATTTTTCTGGCAGTAATCGGGTCAAAATACATAATTATGTGATCCCGTTAGCCTTTAAAACACTTGGGATTTATTCCAGAGACCGGAGGCCATTGTTAATTACTTTTTTTTTTAATACTTTTTCATTAGGATTTTTCAGGTGGCAGTATTTCAACATGATTAAATTTTGAGTGTTCATTTTCTGTCCGGCATTATTCTTGACTGTCAGCTTTCGTACATTTTTTAGAGAACATTTTTGAGGAATTTGGAAGGAATTTGAGTGTAAAGTGAAGGGACTGAAAGAAAATGTTCTGGAGAGAAGTGAAAAGAGTAAGACAGGGTGGAAGTGAAGTTAGCAGGGGAGTGAAAGATAAAAATGGTAGATTACTAGTGGAGAAGGGAGAAAAAGTGAGCAGATGGAGAGAACACTTTAAGGAATTGTTGAACGTAGAGGATGGAAGTAATGCGAGTATAAGTGGCTGGGGAATGGCTGGGAGAAGGAGGGAGGTGAGAAGACAGGAAGAAATCAGTAGGATAGAAGTTGTGGAAGCAATGAAGAAAGTTAAATCGGGGAAAGCCCCAGGAATTGATGGAGTGTGTGGTGAAATGCTGAAGCATGGGGGAGAGATAGTAGTAGAATGGATGTGGAAGATGTGCAGATTGGCCTGGGAGGAAGGTAGAGTCCCGGAGGATTGGAAGTCAGGTATAATTATTCCCTTGTACAAAGGAAAAGGGGAAAAAGAAGTGTGTGGTAATCATAGGGGCATTTGTCTTCTTAGTATAGTAGGAAAAGTGTATGGTAGGATACTTATAGACAGAGTTAGAGAAAGAACAAAGAAATTAGTTGGAGAAGAACAGGGAGGCTTTAGGAAGGGAAGAGGTTGTGTAGATCAGATATTCATTCTTAGATCTTTAGTGGAAAAGTTTCTAGAGAAGGGAAAGAAGTTGTATGCGGCTTTCATGGATTTGGAGAAAGCATATGACAGGGTGGATAGACAAGGATTGTGGAAAGTGTTAAGAATATATGGAGTAGATGGGAAGTTGCTGAATGCTGTGAAGAGTATGTACGATGGTGCGAAGGCTGCAGTGCGTGTGGATGGTGAACTAAGTGAATTTTTCTCTTTGAAAGTTGGTTTGAAACAGGGATGTGTCATGTCTCCATGGTTGTTCAATCTGTACATGGATGGGGTAATAAAAGAGGTACAAGGTAGGGTAGTGGATGTTGGAGTGGCCCTGGTGAGAAAGGATAGTGTTTGGAAACTCCCTGTACTGTTGTTTGCAGATGATACTGTGTTGTTGAGTGAAGACGAAGGGGAGCTGCAAGGCTTGGTGGATGAGTTTGAGAGAGTGTGTAAGAAACGGAACCTAAAGGTGAATGTAGGGAAGAGTAAAGTGATGGTCTTTGAGAGAGGTGAAGTTAGTGAATGTACAGCGAGGTTGGATGGTGAGGAATTGGAAAATGTGAGTACGTTTAAGTACTTGGGTAGTGTGATGAGTAAGGATGGAGGTGTGGAGGGTGAAGTGCTTGAAAGGGTACAGCAGGGAAGAAAGGTTGCTGGTTCTTTGAAAGCAGTGATTAAGAAACAGGGAAGTGAGCATGGAAGTGAAAAAGTTACTACATGACAGTATTGTGATACCAACTCTAACGTACGGAAGTGAAGCTTGGACATTGTTGGAAGGACACAAGTCAAGAGTGAGAGCAGTGGAAATGAGTTATTTAAGAGGAGCCTGTGGAGTCACGTGGAGAGACAGGCTGACGAATGAGGATATAAATGAGCGTTGTGGTGTTGATGTGGATGTGATAGGAAGCGTTATGAGGAACACACTGAGGTGGTTTGGCCATGTGGAGAGGATGGAGGGTGAAAGACTGACGAAGAGAGTGTATGTGAGTGAGGTGGAGGGGGAAAGAGGGAGGGGGAGGCCGAGGATGAGATGGAGGGATGGGGTGGAGAGGTATATGAGAGAGGGGGGTGTGAGTTGGGAGCAGGGCAGTGAAATGGCGGGGGACAGGGCGACTTGGAGGCGATTTGTTTGTGGCCACCCCAAGCGGGATTGAGGCGTCTGGCAATAGAAAATAGATTTTTTCACTGATTTATAAGTGATGTTCTTCAGTATATTTTAATTTGGTGGAGCTTTTATATTTTAAGTTGAATTATGAGTGACATTAGAAGATATAATTTCTGAATGCCATTACTCATCGTGATTACTTCCCCCATTTTGCATTATACATTTTTAGTGGCATTTTTTTTTCACATCTTGAGTTTCTGTGTGTGTGTGTGTGTGTGTGTGTGTGTGTGTGTGTGTGTGTGTGTGTGTGTGTTTCTCAACATCGATTTAAATTAGGCACTTAATTAATGGTGACATTTTTCTACGGACCTTTGCGTTATTGAATTTATTATTTTTATTTAGTATTGGCTTTGGCTCCAAGGATACTTTTGTTTTATTTCCGCGGTTTTTCATGTCTGTTTCACTTCTTGGTGTCATTTTTTTGAGTAAAAGAAATCCATCCATCCATCATCCAATCCTACGTTGCTCCATAAGGAGCGTAGGAGCCAGGGCTAGGCAAGTTGGTCCTGACATTTAAGATGAGAGTGAATAAAAACAATATATATATATATATATATATATATATATATATATATATATATATATATATATAATATAATATAATATATAATCGCAACAAGCAGAAATACAAGGAAACTGAACTGTCATCATGATCATCACCATCATTATTGTATAGTTGACGATGACGCCAGTGATGGAACTGATGATGATGGTATCTGTGATGATAATGCTGATAATACTGTTAGTAGATGATGATGATGACATTTTTTCCCGCACTTGTTTGCTGTACATATCAAGACGAACCACTTCAGTGTAACTACCACATTTTAATTTTGTTTTTGCTACTATGGCAGGACATTATAAGCAGAAAGGGAGCTCTCTCGTTGTGAAGATATACTGGGGTTTGTGCATGGAAGGAAAACGGTGAACTACATACTCTATAGAAAAAAAAAAAAAACAAAAAAAAAAAACGGCACAGGAATCAGTGGGAAATATGTATGGGCAAAAAATGGAGGGTGAGTTAGGATATACAAATTAGGAAAAGAATTAAATATGCATCATAAGCGTGGGAATGGATCAGTATAAAAAGATAGATCAAAAGTGTAGAGATGGGTCAGAGAGTTAAGGATGTATCAAAAGTATGGTCAGAGAGTTAAGAATGAAATAAGAGTATGGTCAGAGAGTTAGGTATTCATCAAAAGTAACGTCAGAGAGTTAAGAATGCATCAACAGTACGGTCTGAGAGTTAAGAATGCATCAAAGGTAGGATCAGAGAATTAAGAATGCAACAAAAGTAAGGTCACAGAGTTATGTATGCGTCAAAAGTACTGAGACGAATTATTTAAGACCAGCACAAGACAAGCTTGATTAGCTGAGACACATTTTAATACGTCTACTCTACCATCAACAGAGGAGTGGGAGGGAAAGGAAATTGTATACAGCATTTTATTTAGGATGCCAATTGCTTATTTTGATCATGTAATACAGTTCTGGTAAATTTCCTGTCCCGTCTGCACACACACACACACACACACACACACACACACACACACGAGCGCGCGAGTGTGCGTGCGTGTGTGTGTGTGTGTGTGTGTGTGTGTGTGATTCTGACAGTGAGAGACGTGAAAAAAAACGCAAAAAGACGAAATTGTGAAAAAGGTGAGGTAAAAACATCTAACGACGGCTTATAGTTTTACTCTAAAATCAGTTGTTCTCCTAAGCATTTCTCCACATTCATGTAGGTTCATACGTGTAATTTCCACACACACACACACACACACACACACACACACACACACACACACACACACACATACAGCTGGCATTCTGATTTCCTAGTCTGCCTGAGCCGTTCCTTTTCATGAGGACGAATAATTTGTGTGCCAGGTTGCTAAATCAGCACTCTTTGCTATACTCTGTTCACTTTAGCTAAACCCAGAATCGCACATCTCTCAAACTTGAATGCTGAACTTAACACAAAATCGGTGCCAGAATACGGATGTAGAGGGGTAGTATGGTATTATTCCGCCAGTGAGCTGTATCAAAAGACCAACACTAAAATATGATACTATTCGTAGTCATGAAGATTTGGTAATGGAAAAAAGGACATCAAAATTACTGCCATATTCTGTCACTGAGCTGGAAGTTGTGATTGAACACTAAAACATGGCGCTAGTCACAAAGAAGTGTTATGGAAAGAAAGTAGATCAATATTAAAGTGCTGTCTTATTCTCTCACTGTGGCATGGGAAACAAGCCTTTAACAACTACGTATCCTCAACATGTGGTAAAGAATATATAAGCATGCATTAATAAGTATGACAGTTTCATATATTAGGGCATAAACTAGGACTCGTACACTAACTTTAAGAAGTGAAGATGATCCAGGAAGTAGTTTCCAAGATACAGATATTTACAGATTAGTTTCCTTACATGGCAATAGCTCGTAAAATACAATGTGGCAGTTTCATATATAAGAACATAAACTAGGACTTATACTCTATCTTTCTGTAACATGTGAAGAGAATCCAGCAAGAAGTTTTCAAAACATAATACGACACATTTTTTTTCTTATATGGTCATAGCTCGTAACGTACAGACAGTATGGCAGTTTTACATATACAGGCATCAACTACGACACATACGCTGTCTTTGTGTGTGACATGAGGCTAATCCACTTGATAGTTTCCGAGATACAGGCCCGGACGGAAAGACGACCAGATGGAGAGACGCACGGACAGGGGCGATTCCTATATCCCAACCATATGGAGTAATGGAGGGGATTGCAAGTTTTAACCCTCTTTTTCTAGATCTTTGGTTGTTTTACGCTTTGTCTTTGAGTACTAGTTTTACCGTACTACACACACACACACACACACACACAATAAGAGAGAGAGAGAGAGAGAGAGAGACAGACAGACAGACAGACAGACAGACAGACAGCGCTCTAGCGTTCCTTTTTCAGCTGCATCATTTAATCTACAGTATTATTATTCTGTTGTAAATACATTTGCAGTCTCATTCTTCATAATGTAAAGATATTTTTCCCGAATACCATTATAAGATCTTTTTTCTGAGTGACTTTTTGGTTAGCGTTTTTAATGCCATTTTTCATCCTGGTTTTGTTATGGATGTCTTTTCTTTAATGGTACATCTTTTTGTCAGTTTTCACCTTCCTGATCTTCCGGAGCACACTTTTTCGCGTTATTTTCATTACTGTAATTGGCCGTTATATATATATATATATATATATATATATATATATATATATATATATATATATTTGAGGAGGAGGGGAGCCATTCTTTCATGTTATGTTGTATTCCATGCGACATTACTGATTATGGATTATTTCTGAAAGTCAATGCATATTGTGAGTTTATTTCAGCCACTTGTCTTTATATTTTCATATCCATTTTTGAGTAAAATTGAGTTTGAGGTACGTGCTCTTTGATCGGCTATTTTCGTTCTGCATTTATTTTTTGTGTAGTTTTTCCGCAGATCTTGATACATGCGAGAAATATGTACTTTGCGCTGAACTGTGGTGGTGGATGTATTTCCTGCTGCTGCTTTGAAACGTATTGTACCTTGATTTTTAGATGACTTTCTTTTATTTTATTTTATTTTTCTTTACTGAGTGATGAATTTTGGGTGTAAGATTTCTACTGATTTATACTTCCACAGTTTTTCGTCTCGATTTTACTTCTTGATGCAAGTTTTGAAAAAGAGTATACATTTTCTTCCCTTTTTTAATCGTCTTTTATTGTGGCTCTCTGTATTCTATTGGAGACTGGGTTTTTATGATAATGATGCTGATTATAATGTTGGTGATGTATGATCTGGTTGATGATGATTATAATGATAATGATGATAGTAATAATTCTATTTTATCCTTCATTCTTATCTGGACCCTACACCACTACAATGACATTTACTTTCCACTTTATTCTAAGTACTACTTTACGAGTTTATTTTTCACTGGCTAGATAAAATTAGTGAAGCTGTTAACCTCTTGCACCCAACGGCGGTGATTTGATATTCATTCTTCTGCCATTATGAAATTTTGTCGGGAAAGTTTACGAGCAATTTTTTTCAAATAGGTATACCTGTAGCCTTCATTAACCCTTTGACAACCTGAAGTCTTACCTACCTTCAGTAAAACTGTGTGGGTGGTACAAGGAACGTAAAAGTGGTAGTAGCAGTAGTAGTAATAGTAGTAGTAGCAGCAGCAGCAGCAGCAGCAGCAGTAGTAGTTGTAGTAGTAGTACTAGTAGTAGTAGTAGTAGTAGTAATGATAATAATAATAATCATAATAATAATAATCATATCATACATCATCCAATCCTACATTGCCCCATGAGGAGCGTAGGAGCCCGGGGCTAGGCAGTTGGTCCCGACATTTAAGATGAGTGACCAGACTCACTCATCCCTGAGTGGCATTACGTGAGTAATCAACCCCAACCATCCCTTGGATATAAACCTTCACCGGCTCAATCCGAGTGGAGCGTAATAATTACCCACTAAACCACCAGGCTCCAAAATTTGGTTATATGGTTACCATCCAGCGTAGTAAATGGTTTCCTGGTGCACAGGAAACCATTTGGCATGTCACTCAGTGTAGAGTCACCCACAGGCTGAAGGAAGTGGAAGAATGAAGGAAAGAAAGACAGAAGAGGGAGTGTAAAGTCACCCGTAGACAGAAGGACAAGGAAAGAATAATAATAATAATAATAATAATAATAATAATAATAATAATAATAATAATAAAAATATTAATAATATAATCCTTGTGAAGATACTAATAATGATTACTTTTTCTTTCGATGTCATGTCCAAATTGAATATAACTCACAGTAAAAGTATGGCTAAAATAATAGGCCATCTGAGTATAGTGTTCGATTTCATATATACCCTTAAATTTGAAAACCATTGTGTGTGTGTGTGTGTGTGTGTGTGTGTGTGTGTGTGTGTGTGTGTGTGTGTGTGTGTGTGTGTGTGTGTGTGTGTGTGTGTGTGTGTGTGTGTGTGTGTGTGTGTGTGTGTGTGTGTGTGTGTGTGTGTGTGTGTGTGTGTGTGTGTGTGTGTGTGTGTGTGTGTGTGTGTGTGTGTGTGTGTGTGTGTGTGTGTGTGTGTGTGTGTGTGTGTGTGTGTGTGTGTGTGTGTGTGTGTGTGTGTGTGTGTGTGTGTGTGTGTGTGTGTGTGTGTGTGTGTGTGTGTGTGTGTGTGTGTGTGTGTGTGTGTGTGTGTGTGTGTGTGTGTGTGTGTGTGTGTGTGTGTGTGTGTGTGTGTGTGTGTGTGTGTGTGTGTGTGTGTGTGTGTGTGTGTGTGTGTGTGTGTGTGTGTGTGTGTGTGTGTGTGTGTGTGTGTGTGTGTGTGTGTGTGTGTGTGTGTGTGTGTGTGTGTGTGTGTGTGTGTGTGTGTGTGTGTGTGTGTGTGTGTGTGTGTGTGTGTGTGTGTGTGTGTGTGTGTGTGTGTGTGTGTGTGTGTGTGTGTGTGTGTGTGTGTGTGTGTGTGTGTGTGTGTGTGTGTGTGTGTGTGTGTGTGTGTGTGTGTGTGTGTGTGTGTGTGTGTGTGTGTGTGTGTGTGTGTGTGTGTGTGTGTGTGTGTGTGTGTGTGTGTGTGTGTGTGTGTGTGTGTGTGTGTGTGTGTGTGTGTGTGTGTGTGTGTGTGTGTGTGTGTGTGTGTGTGTGTGTGTGTGTGTGTGTGTGTGTGTGTGTGTGTGTGTGTGTGTGTGTGTGTGTGTGTGTGTGTGTGTGTGTGTGTGTGTGTGTGTGTGTGTGTGTGTGTGTGTGTGTGTGTGTGTGTGTGTGTGTGTGTGTGTGTGTGTGTGTGTGTGTGTGTGTGTGTGTGTGTGTGTGTGTGTGTGTGTGTGTGTGTGTGTGTGTGTGTGTGTGTGTGTGTGTGTGTGTGTGTGTGTGTGTGTGTGTGTGTGTGTGTGTGTGTGTGTGTGTGTGTGTGTGTGTGTGTGTGTGTGTGTGTGTGTGTGTGTGTGTGTGTGTGTGTGTGTGTGTGTGTGTGTGTGTGTGTGTGTGTGTGTGTGTGTGTGTGTGTGTGTGTGTGTGTGTGTGTGTGTGTGTGTGTGTGTGTGTGTGTGTGTGTGTGTGTGTGTGTGTGTGTGTGTGTGTGTGTGTGTGTGTGTGTGTGTGTGTGTGTGTGTGTGTGTGTGTGTGTGTGTGTGTGTGTGTGTGTGAAATTAAGCTTCTGATACAGAGTACATCTTTTTAAATTCATTCTTGGTACTTACTCTCGACTTCTTCTGAGTTTAGGGAAGAATCTACTGATGAACGTGTTAATGTAGGTTGAATAATACGTGTACACTTCGAGGAGTCTCTCCTACGCTGAATTAAACAGTCTGAATGAAGCATGACTGAAAATAGAATGAGTTCTGCTTTATTTGAATGACATATTGTACTGTACAATCCTACAATCTATACAGTAAGGGCAGCTGTGACTGTCTCTGTGTGCGTGTGTGTGGCAAGGGTCGGGGGATGGGTGAGTAGGTTAATGGGTGGATGGATAAGGTGGGTCGGTGGGTATGTGGACGGGGTATGAGTAGGTGGGGCAGGTGGAGTGACTAGAGTAGGCAGGGTTGGTGGACAGGTAGAGTGGGCTGTGCTGGGCTGGGTGGATGGGTAGGGTGGGAGGACAAGTGGGGTGGATGAGTTAGAAGAAATGGGTGGAGGGAATGCTTGGAGCGAGTGGGTGCTGTGCGGGAGGGGTGAGTGGGTGGGTGGAAAAGGTGTGACGGGTGGATAGGACAGGATGAGTGGGCAGGTAGGTAGTGTAGGGTGGGGTTGGTGGCCGTGTAGGGTGGGGTAGATGGGCAGGATAGGGTGAATGAGAGGGAGGGCATGTTTGGTGGGTTAGCTTTTTGGGTGCAAGGGAGGGGAGAGTTTGTCATTATGCTTTGTAGGTGGCTTTGTTGGATGACGGCTTTGTAAATGGACTGGTAAATGTGTAGCTTCCTGAAGAGCATGACAGAAGACAGGCTTACTACACTGGGTGAGTGGATGGGTATACAGATTGATGGGTTACTGGATGACGAAAAATAGATCCATTTGATGACGAGGTCCATGGGGTAAATAGGTCCACGTGGGATGAAACATCCAGTAGGTTCAATAGGTAAAAATTATCCATGGGGGAAATAGGACCATGAGTATATAGGTCCATGAAGGGATTTGGTGTTCTCATGTGGGGAAAGAGGTCCATGGAGGCAAAATAGGTCCATGGAAGAATCTGATTCATGGAGAGAAAATAGGTCCATGTGGAAAACAGGTCCATGAGGAACAGAGGTCATTGAAGAGGAAATGGGTTCATGAGGGAAAATGGGTTCAGAGAGGAAAAAGTACGTCCATGGGAGAAAATTAGTTCATGGGGAAATAGGTCCTCCGAGGAAAATACGTCCATGGGACAAAAATAGGTATATGAGGGAAAATAAGTGGTGAGGGGATGACTCCTGTGGAATGCTGCTCAGTACCTTTATATGTACTACAATAGTGTATTTGACTGACCTATGTGCCTGAGATGCATAAGGCAAGCAAGGTGTATTTGATTCGCGGCTGCTGAATGACCGCCGATGATGTCATTGAAGTAAATGGAGGCATGTATTGTAGAGCAACATGCGGACGTAGGTGTACACCTTAGGTGGACATTATAGTGCAACATGCGGACGTTGGTGTACACCGTGGGTGGATGCAGTGCAACATGCGGACGTGGGTGTACATAGTGGGTGGATAATTTACTTCGAACGTCACTCATAGTTTTATTAAACTTTATAATCAACTTTAGTTTTCTTTGATAACAGTAAAGTTTTAAAGCTAATTTTGACCTCTATACTCGTACAGTAGCTTCGGAAATTATTCCATATATAAACTGGCTGCTTGTACTGCAGGCAATTTAAAAGTATGAATATATATATATATATATATATATATATATATATATATATATATATATATATATATATATATATATATATATATATATATATATGGCAAAATAAGAAGAGCTGTAGATTTACATCATCGGTGGCCAATCAGCAGCCGTTAATCAAACACACCCTACTTGCTCCATACATCTCAGGTGCACAGGTCCATCAAATAGACTATATATGATAATCTTTTTACTTTCGGACGATATCTTCAGCACTAGGGCGACATTTGGGCCTGGACGAGTTCGATATAGCCTCCGTTAACACCGTGACTCCAAGGTCCGTATTTTCGTTGGTCAAGGAAGCTCCCTAAGGCCTCTTCCTGAGCGATTCATTTTTAGATATGACAGAGCATGGCGATATTAGAAGGATTTATATAACAATAAAAAGGCAATAATGCCTAATAAGCAAAATAAATCTGTTAGGGAGAGGTGTTAGAGAGTTTCCCCAACCGACGGGAATGTGGACCGATGTCTTAAGCACTGAGGAGACTTTTGGAGCTGAGGAGGCCTTGGATATTGCCTTCATTAACAGCTTCATTCCAAGGCCGGTGTTCTCGTCGGTTATGGAAGCTCTGTAACACCTCTTCCAGAGCGATTTATTTTGCTTATTAAACCTTATATTCCTCTTCCTTGTCATTTAAATCATTCAAATACCACCATACTCAGCAAAAATAACATACAGGTTTACATTATCCAGCCGTTTCCATAATGAACCGCTAAGGAATAGTGCTAGGTAGCTTCCTTAACCGCAGAGAATACGGACCCAAGACTTCTCCCAGAAACTGAATTACATCACCTAGAGATACTAAGGATAAAATGGATACAGCAATACGTCTATAGATTCAAGAAAATACTGAACTCTTAATCTACATATACAGATTGCAAAGGGGTCATTAAATACTCCATAATTTGCCTCTATAATTTTGTAAAGGGTTACAGAACACTTTAAAATTATCCTCTTCATTTTGGAAAGGGGCTATTCAACACTTTATAACTTGCTGTACAAATTGGAAAGGGGGTTGTTGAACATTCAATTTACCTCAACATTTCAGAAAGTCTCCCCTAAGCTAAATAAAATAATGAACAAAAGGAAAATGAAGTCCTGACACTGAGGGGGTCGAGCATTATGTATTACCTCTAGCACTTTGAGATTTTCCGCCAGTCAGAGGTAATATATATGCTAATTGGGGAGGCGTAATAATGTCACTGGACCAAACTCCTCCTCTGCCTCACGTCCAATGGAACCACGTTTTACAAGGATGTGTTTTGTACTTCAAATCGAGCAACCACTGGACGATTTTATTTAGCGATTTTATGAAGAGGAATTAGATAGGGGTTTACTATACTCATTTTTTTTTTTTTTTTATCGAGGCGAAGATGCACTTGACAGGTTGGTGATGACTGGCTGAATGCAATACAGTATGTCCGAATAACTTATTTACTAACCCAAATTTCTCCCTCGGGTACATGTTGTTAAATAGTAATACTAACGAGTAATGAGATTATGAAGTAGTATTGCATTCAGTCAGTCATCACCAACCTTTCAAGTGCATCTTCACCTCGATATATATATATATATATATATATATATATATATATATATATATATATATATATATATATATATATATATATATATATATATATGAGTATAAGGCTACATCTAAAGTTCCCAGTTGTAAAACTCTCCGCTTAGCTATAAAGAAAAAAATCTAGAATCATGATGTCTTCAGCCATGATAGTGTCAAGATACTCACAAGCTGATTATTGTTATTATTATTATTATTATTGTTATTATTATTATTATTATTGTTATTATTATTATTATTATTATATACTGCAAGACGCCTTAATCCCGTAAGGAGTGGCCACAGACAAATCGCCTCCATGTCGCCCTGCCCCCTGCCATTTCATTGCCTTGCTGCCAACTCAGACACCCCTCTCTCATATACCTCTCCACTCCATCCCTCTTTCTCATCCTTGGCCTCCGCCTCTCTCCCTCCTCCACCTCACTCGCATACACTCTCCTCGTCAGTCTCTCGCTATTAATATTATTATTAGAAAATAAAATAAGAAAAAATAAGATAAGAAATAGCACTTACTGAGCGTAAACCTCCTCAACGCCAATTCCAGACAACTCAGATCACCACCAAAACTTAATCAACTCTTCCTAGGCCCATGACCCACATGTACACACTATTTCATTGAAATCCGTCCTTAACTTTTCTGAGGTATCTTGTGGACAAACAAACAAACAAACAAACAAACAGGGGTGAATACATAGCTTCGAGCCCCGTCGAAGGAAGTAATAAAGGACGTCATTGGACTAAAATTATTAACCCTCTGACAACGACGGCTGTCTCAAATATTTTAATTCTTGCTGAGGGCAGGCAGTTTTTCTTTTGCTGATACCTTTATATTGTATTCTTTCCTCGTTAACATTGTTATATACTCGCTACCGTCAAACTATTTAGTCATGTCATCACCCGAATTGTTCTCTTTATTTCATTTTTTAATCTGTGATACTGTTAGACTCCTTTACTACCAATGCCGCATAAGAATATTATTGGACCAACAGCGATTTCTTTGAGTTGGAAGTTTAATATTGCTGTCTGAATGCAAAGGAAACTAGAGGACACAGGGAGAACGCATACCTACCCCAGTGCCATTGCATTCGGATCCTAATCCTTGGAGATATTGTGTGGAATACATAGGATTCGGATCCGCCCCAAAATTTAATCAATTCCTTTTTGGCCCATGGCCCACCCTTCCATAACACACACTATACAATGCTGTGTGTGTGGGGGGGGGGGGGGGGCATTAATCGGAAGCACAATCGCACATTTGTCACGCAGGCGAGAAATCTATGGTTCAATTCCTTGGCGGGACTAAGACTTTTTATAAGGTCTTCTGTACCCCAGCCTGTTTATAAAATCAAAGAAACAACTCTCTTTCCAGTTTTGTTTGAAGAAAAATAACTGCAACCGAAATACAATGAAAACTCTGTCTCTTTGAGGCCCGTGTTTCAGATGGTTCGATATTTCTGCTATGTATTTATTCGATTTGGAGAAGGTACAGGTACACCCACTGAGATAATTATCGGCATTCTTTCAGCGTGATAAAATTTGACACAGAGGATGAGAGATCTGTTAATATACTGAGCTGACGTGCCTGGTAGGTATCCCTGATCTGCTGAGCCTTAGGTCCGTATTTATAGTGACATCGGAGGCTTCGTAGCACCACTTACAAAGCAATTTGTTTTGCTTATCAGTTATCACTGCCTTTTACGGTACTTAGAAATTTTCAGTATCAACATTGATTTCATAAAACTTATAAACGAGGAGGCGTGTAGTGGAGACAGAAACCAGAGAGAAGGTTGGTGGAGGTGTGAGCAAGAATGGATGTGAAAAGACATCATATCTTTCAACAGACATTGTTTACCATAATATACTTATTTATAACATTGTAATATAGGACGTAAATATATAGACAATGAATGAAGAGCATTCGGGAGGCGAATGCCAATTGCCAACCAGAATTTGCTGTTCTCCAAGTTACAAGAGAGCCCCATCCTTGTGGGGGCCGGGGGGTGGGCCCCTCCGGGGGTGGACGTGGGGCGTGGTCCCCCCGGGGGGCGGCGCCACATCTTGTGGGCAGGGAGAGCCGGAAGATTTTGGCCACATCTTGATACTCGGAAAGTTTCATGTTGAAAACTCAAACCGTTCATGAGATACAGTGCTAAAGGCGGACGATAAAAGCTAGTTTGCCTTTGGCAACCATTTTGCTGACCCTGACCATGACCCCGAGTGCCCATTTTCGAACTCTTACAAGATTTTGGCCATATCTTGATACCCTGCAGATTTCATGTTGATAGCTCAAGCCATTCGTGGATAATGAGAACACACACACACACACACACACACACACACACACACACACACTGAAAGACACACAGAGGCAGGCAAACACATTTTCGCTTCGTCTTGGTAAAGGCGGACGATAATAACACAATATATTGTAGGTCTTCTTTCACTTTCGTGCCATTCTCATTTAGGTACAATTATGTTGTGGGTAACAGCGCCGTATGACAAGTTAATGTCTTTATAAAATTTCTGCTACTGGTCCTGATTGTCTATAAAAGCAACATTGACACACCGTAACATCTCCGGCTTTTGCCATTCCACATCAGTCCAGCAACGTGTACACTGGGGTTCGGGTAGGGACGGCCGGTGTGGTTTGTTCGATCGCCCGGTCGTCACTGGCCACGACCCCGGCTACAGTACAAGGGGAAGGAGAAATTAGTGCTTTCGGGAGAAAATTTATAGAACTTGGTACGTTATGCTTGGCTGCTAAGTATGAAAGACCTTGACTCAAAATTCAAGGTCACAGCCAAAGGTCAAAGTTCAAAATTTGCTTATTTTTTATGTACTGAGGTCACATGCACAAGACGGATGATCTTGTCATGTGATGAGTTATAAAAATTGCAAATGACAATTTCCTGTTTCTCATTATTATTATTATTATTATTATTATTATTATTATTATCATTATCATTATCGTTATTATTATTATTATTTTTTTTTATCATTGTTATTATTATTATTATTATTATTATTATTATTATTATTGTTATTGTTATTATTATTATTATTATTATTATTATTATTATTATTATTATTATTATTTATTATCGATTACGAAGAAGTGAATTGCTCGTCTTCACTCAGTTTCAAAGCTACGGTCATCATACTTGGCCATCTGTGTTCCCTAGCTGGCGGCCTCAATGACCCAGTATCATCCAGTTCCCAGTATTGGTTTTCCAGTTACATCCAAAAACCTATAATATAGTCTATTCACGGATTCTCAGAAACCGCTTAAGGTACAGACTTGAAATTTTTGTGGGACATAGCCAAGGTCGGGGAGCAGGTTTGGAATGACTATGGGCCCATTAGGGCCAGTAGTTTTGAGATTGCCCAGGGATCAGTTGAAAGTAGTTTGGGTCACTGATTTTACTGTACAGTTTAAAAAACAAGATAGAATTGTGCTACAGTCACTAATATTGATCCACTTGTTGAACTTGATATGCTATGCTCGGTAACTATTTATGAATGACCTTGATCCAAAACTTAAGGTCACAGCCAAAACTTAAGGTCACATGCACAACAAGGATGACCGTGATACATGGTGATTTTTTTTTTTAAATTGCTAATGGCAGTTTCCGTTTTCTAGCCATTATTATTATTATTATTATTAATATTATTATTATTATTATTATTATCGTGCTAGAAGAGTGAGAGAAGAGTTCTGGACAAATGTAGAAGTGTGCATGGAAAAGTTTGGAAGGAATGAGAGAGTGTTTTTGATTTTTTTTTTTTTTTTTTTTTTTTTAATAACAGAACGGAGGAAGGAAAAACAAATGGAGAAAAAAAAATAATCCATACACCAGATTACTGGTGTCCTCTGTTCATAAAATATCTGTAACAGTTAGACTTGAACAGTTGTAGGTTGAAATTTGGAGGAAAACAACTCTGGGGAAGCGAGTTCCAGAGAGATGCAGTTCGGGGAATGAAAGAATTCTGATAGGCAGAAGTTCTGCAATATGGTTGAGTGACATTCCAGTCATGAGCGCTACCAGATGCCCGTGTAGCACGAGGGAAGGCATGGGGAGGTGGCACCATGGACGCAACTTCGTCTGAGCATTTGCCAAAAAAATATCTGTAAAATAATGCAAGGGAGGCAACATTCCTTCTTACTTGCAGGGGAGGTAGTTTATATGTAATGGCAGGGTTGTTAATGATTCTAACAGCTTTATTCTGAATTTTGTCTAGTTGTCTTAATGCAACCTCTCCACAACCATTCCACAAGGGTGAGCAATATTCAAGCTGAGAGCGCACATGACTCTTATAAATTATAGCTAACTGCTCATCGGCGAAGAAGTTACGGACTCTGTACAATAATCCAAGTTTCTTTGAGGCGGTTTTAGCAAGTGATCTGACATGAGAGGTCCAGCTGAGGGCACTGTTAAGTGAGACACCAAGAATTTCAATACTTTTGGAGATGGGAATATTAGTAGCACTGAAGGTAATGTACGAATCTGGCAATATCTGTCTATTAGTAAACTGTATATATTTAGTTTTACTAGCATTAAAAGAGACAAGGTTGTTTTGTCCCCATTCACTGATTGTAGATAGATCTTGATTTATGGAGATGGCTGTACTGAGTTGAGAGGTAGAGATATTAGACTTTGTAAATGGATGTCTGAGTGTGAATGAACTATGTAGTGTTGAGTCATCTGCATATGAGTGAATGGGATTGTGAGTGACAGATAAGAGATCATTAATATGAACCAGAAATAGGGTTGGCGCCAGAACTGATCCCTGCGGCACGCCGGCGTTAATTGAGTGGAAATTCGAATATACATCATCTACTTTTACTCTTATTTTCCTGTCACTAAGAATATGAATGGTAAAGTTGGGAATGTGAAGGTGGATGGAATAGTTGGTGAGTGGGGTGTGCCTGCTGAGATAGATGAGAATGGGAGTGCGTTAGTGGACATTTGTGCTGGGAGGGGGTTGGTGATAGCCAATACCCTCTTCAGGCATGAAATGATTCACAGGTATACATGGCGAGTGATGAGAAGGGTGGGTGGTGAACTGAATGAAAGGAAGGCAATGATTGATTATGTGTGTGTGGATGAAAGGATGCGAAGATGTGTAATGGATGCAAGAGTGTATAGAGGTTGGGGGAGTGGACTTTCTGACCACTACTTGGTGGTGGCCAGAATTAGAATGCAAGTAAGATGGAGGAATAGAAGAAGGGAAAGACGAGAGGAAGGAGTAGTTGCAAGGAGAGTGGAAAGGTTACAGGAGGATGAGAAAAAGGCAGAGTATAAGAGAGAAGTAGAGGAACGATTGGGCAAATATGAATTGGAGCAGATGGGAGACGTGGAAGGTGTGTGTAGAATATTTACAGAAGAAATATGTACAGCATGTGATGTGGTATGTGGAAGGAAGAGAAGACGGAGGGGGGTGCAAGGAACAGCGTGGTGGACTGAAGAGGTGAAACAGGCTGTGGCACAAAAGAAGAAAGCATACAATGAATGGATGAGAAATAGGGGCGTGGAAGAGGTTGAGAGGCGGAAGAGAGAGTTATATGTAGAATTGAAGAGAGATGTGAAAATATTAGTAAGAGAGAGAAAGAAGAGAGTGGATGAGGAATTTGGAAGAAATTTGAGTGTAAAGTGGAGTGACTGTAAGAAAATGATCTGGAGTGAGGTGAAAAGAGTAAGACAGGGTAGAAGTGAAGTTAGCAGGGGGAGTGAAAGATTTAAATTGTAGATTACTAGTGGAGAAGGGAGAAAAAGTGAGCAGATGGAGAGAACACTTTAAGGAATTGTTGAACGTAGAGGATGGAAGTATTGCGAGTATAAGTGGCTGGGGAATGGCTGGGAGAAGGAGGGAGGTGAGAAGACAGGAAGAAATCAGTAGGATAGAAGTTGTGGAAGCAATGAAGAAAGTTAAATCGGGGAAAGCCCCAGGAATTGATGGAGTGTGTGGTGAAATGCTGAAGCATGGGGGAGAGATAGTAGTAGAATGGATGTGGAAGATGTGCAGATTGGCCTGGGAGGAAGGTAGAGTCCCGGAGGATTGGAAGTCAGGTATAATTATTCCCTTGTACAAAGGAAAAGGGGAAAAAGAAGTGTGTGGTAACCATAGGGGCATTTGTCTTCTTAGTATAATAGGAAAAGTGTATGGTAGGATACTTATTGACAGAGTTAGAGAAAGAACAGAGAAATTAGTTTGGAGAAGAACAGGAGAGGCTTTAGGAAGGGAAGAGGTTGTGTAGATCAGATATTCATTCTCAGATCTTTAGTGGAAAAGTTTCTAGAGAAGGGAAAGAAGTTGTATGCGGCTTTCATGGATTTGGAGAAAGCATATGACAGGAGTGGATAGACAAGGATTGTGGAAACTGTTAAGAATATATGGAGTAGATGGAAAGTTGTTGAATGCTGTGAAGAGTATGTAACGATGGTGCGAAGGCTGCAGTGCGTGTGGATGGTGAACTAAGTGAATTTTTCTCTTTGAAAGGTTGGGTTGGAAACAGGGATGTGTCATGTCTCCATGGTTGTTCAATCTGTACATGGATGGGGTAATAAAAGAGGTACAAGGTAGGGTAGTGGATGTTGGAGTGGCCCTGGTGAGAGAGGATAGTGTTTGGAAACTCCCTGTACTGTTGTTTGCAGATGATACTGTGTTGTTGAGTGAAGACGAAGGAGAGCTGCAAGGCTTGGTGGATGAGTTTGGGAGAGTGTGTAAGAAACGGAATCTAAAGGTGAATGTAGGGAAGAGTAAAGTGATGGTCTTTGAGAGAGCTGAAGTCAGTGAATGTACAGCGAGGTTGGATGGTGAGGAATTGGAAAATGTGAGTACGTTTAAGTACTTGGGTAGTGTGATGAGTAAGGATGGAGGTATGGAGGGTGAAGTGCTTGAAAGGGTACAGCAGGGAAGAAAGGTTGCTGGTTCCTTGAAAGCAGTGATAAGAAACAGGGAAGTGAGCATGGAAGTGAAAAAGTTACTACATGACAGTATTGTGATACCAACTCTAACGTACGGAAGTGAAGCTTGGACGTTGTTGGAAGGACACAAGTCAAGAGTGAGAGCAGTGGAAATGAGTTATTTAAGAGGAGCCTGTGGAGTCACATGGAGAGACAGGCTGACGAATGAGGATATAAAGGAGCGTTGTGGTGCTGATGTGGATGTGATAGGAAGCGTTATGAGGAACACACTGAGGTGGTTTGGCCATGTGGAGAGGATGGAGGGTGAAAGACTGACGAAGAGAGTGTATGTGAGTGAGGTGGAGGGGGAAAGAGGGAGGGGGAGGCCGAGGATGAGATGGAGGGATGGGGTGGAGAGGTATATGAGAGAGGGGGGTGTGAGCTGGGAGCAGGGGAGTGAAATGGCAGGGGACAGGGCGACTTGGAGGCGATTTGTTTGTGGCCACCCGAAACGGGATTGAGGCGTCTGGCAATAGATAGATAGATAGATAGATTATTATTATTATTATTATTGTGGTTGTTGATGTTAATTGCATTATTCCTGTTGTTATTAACATTATTATTATCATAACTCACCACACCAGGGGTGAATTATATTGCTTTTATTTTTTTTATTATTATTATTATTTTTAATACGAAGTAAGTTGCTCGTATTTGCTCGGTTTCAAAGCTACGGCCATCATACTTGGCCATCTGTGTCCCCAAGCTGGCGGCTTCGTATGACTTAGTATCATCCAGTTCCCAGTACTGGTTATCCAGTTACATCCAAAAACATAATTATAATAATAGTCCATTCGTGGATTCTCTGAATCCGTTACAGGTTCATATTTGAAATTGTTGTGGGACATTGCCAAGGTCGGGGAGTAGGCCAGAAATGACTATGGCCATTTGGGCCAGTAGTTTTTGAGATCGCCCAGGCTCAGTGGAAAGTAGTTCGGGTCACTGAGTGTACAGTTTAAGAAACCAAAACAGAAATAAGCTCGAATCACCAAACTTGGTACATTTATAGAACTTGATATGCTATGCACGGCTACCAAGTATGAATAACCTTGACCCAAAACTCAAGATCACAGCCAAGGCAAAATTTTAAGATTTGCCTATTTTTTAAGTACTGTCACATGCTCAAGACGGATGACCATGTCATGTGGTGAGTTATTGAAACTGCTAATGGTAATTTCCGTTTTCAAGCTATTATTGTTTTAAAAATGTAAGTTTTGTTTTTAGTATTAGCCCCTTCATTGGACACAATAAGTTATCTTATTCAGGCTTACAAGACGATTTTTTTTTTCGCCTGAGATTCTCGTGATCGATTGATTGAAAATAATCCTAAATAACGTAGCATTATCTGAAATTCCATTATCTAAATATAATTATGTAATTTTTTGCCTGAGAAATATACCTTACTTTCTCCAAGCCATCGAAACTGCTTACCTCTTAATTATGATGTTGTCATGTTCTTCTCTGATGTGTTATGCTATTTATTTATTAATTGTTATTATTTCTATTCATTTATTTTCGCCCTCAAGAGATGTGTTTGTGTGTGTGTGTGTGTGTGTGTGTGTGTGTGTGTGTGTGTGTGTGTGTGTGTGTGTGTGTGTGTGTGTGTGTGTGTGTGTGTGTGTGTGTGTGTGTGTGTGTGTGTGTGTGTGTGTGTGTGTGTGTGTGTGTGTGTGTGTGTGTGTGTGTGTGTGTGTGTGTGTGTGTGTGTGTGTGTGTGTGTGTGTGTGTGTGTGTGTGTGTGTGTGTGTGTGTGTGTGTGTGTGTGTGTGTGTGTGTGTGTGTGTGTGTGTGTGTGTGTGTGTGTGTGTGTGTGTGTGTGTGTGTGTGTGTGTGTGTGTGTGTGTGTGTGTGTGTGTGTGTGTGTGTGTGTGTGTGTGTGTGTGTGTGTGTGTGTGTGTGTGTGTGTGTGTGTGTGTGTGTGTGTGTTTGTTTGTGTGTGTGTGTGTGTGTGTGTTAAGGTGAGTTTCGGAATTCAAATTACCTGTCTCATGGTCGCGTCTTTTATTCTTTTTCTAATTTGTGTCAGACGGATTTCTTTCATTAGATAGTCACAGGAGAACGAGGGTTTAAGTTTCTCGCAACTATCAGTGTAAGATTTTTCTCGCAAGCTTGAAGTACTGTAATGTTTCCGTAGATTATGTAAGTTTCTGCGCAATAACGGGAATTCCATATAAAGCGTGATCACGAAAGTTAAGTGAGTTGTCAGCCTTTTATGTGTCTTTCGGCAATGCACTGAGTTTCTTCGTAGCTTTCCAATAAGTTTCTCCCATAAATCAAGTTAGTTTAATTATACAGAGGTACCAGTGCCAATGAAGGCTTCTTGCATGGGTAAAATGAGTTTCTTGCAAACATAACTTATAGCTACAATCAAGTAAGTTTTATGTGTATCAAGGAAGCTGTAACTCGCAAAATGCTCAAGAACGAAATAATGATAATATTGTAAATCTTTTGATTGCAGCCAGCGCTCGGTAGGCAAATCTCTTGCAAATCCTGTATGTTCCTTGTAAAACATAAACTCCCTTGTAAATCAAGTTAATATCCTTAATAAAATTTCCTGTCAAAATCCGATGAACCGATTACAGATTGAATGAATCACTCAATAGAATCACCTGCACATGGTAGAAACAACTCTAGTAATCTATTTAGGCCTAATATCAAATCATGGTTTTATTCCTGCTAAATACCTGTTTGGAATCTAAGAGTGCTAATGTTGACACCACTGAACCTCTTCTTGCGTTCGGAGCAACCCTTGTATTCTGTTTAATGTGTTCATCATCACCATCATCATTATCGTCGTCGTTGTCAACAGCCTGAGGACGGTGCTACCTTTTCAGTCGTTCTCTGACCCAACCTATAGACAGTTCAGCCTTTTCTCCATCCATCTCCAGTAAATCTCCAAACTTCGTCTCTCCATATTGTTCTTTGTCTACTTTTTCCTCTCACTCCATGTATGGAGTTGCCATTTTCTGTTACTGTGGCTTTACATTGGCCTGTCTGTTGCATCGAGAGATGCGACCTGCCCACATCCATTTTTCTTGACTGATTTAACAGTAGTTATTATATCCTCAACTTTCAGTCTGTTCCCTTGTGCAAAAGAGTTCTTTTTCCCAAATCTCTCCATGTGATACCCAAGCATATCTTCTTTATTCCCACTGAACAATTACTAAAACTTTACGTTCCGACAGTTCTTGTTGGATTTAACGTTTCATGATCCATAAGTTAGAGCAGAGAGAACACGCTTGGTCATTTACCCGTTTCTTTAACATAAAGGCAGCCGCTTAACCTTCTTATGCATACTTCGATATTACAAAAAAAAAGGCTCCCTTCTATTAACAGGGTTAGGGAAAATGACAGAGGTATTAGTTGGAGAAAAACAGGCAGGCTTTAGGAAGGGAAGATGTTGCGTATATCAGATATTCATCTTAAGGTCTTCAGTGGAAAAGTCTTTAGAGAAGGGAATCTGAAGTTGTATGCGGCCCTTCATGGATTTGGGGAAAGCATATGACAGAATAGGTAGGACAAGGAATGTGGAAAAAATTAAGAATGTATGGAGTAAATGTTCACTTAATGTATGCTGTGAAGAGTATGTGTGAGGGGGGCTAATGCCTGCGGTGCGTGTGGATGGTGAATTGGGTGAATTTTTCTATCTGAAATGTAGATTGAAAACAGGGATGTGACACGTCCTCCATGGTCGTTCAGTCTCTATATGGATGGGGTCATAAAGGAGATGAAAGGTAGGGCAGTGGACGTTGGCGCTGGCCCTCACGAGAGATGGTAACCTTTGGAAACTTCCTGCTCTGTTGTTTGAAGATGATCCTGTATTGTTAAGTGAAGACGAAGGGGGAACTGCAATACTTGGAAGAATGGGGTAATTTGGTGGAGTGGTGTGTAAGCAACGGAATCTAAAGGTGAATGTAGGGGAGTGAGTAAAGTTGTGTTATTCGAGAGAAATGAAGTCACTGACTGCACAGTGATGCTGGGATGATGTGGGGAAATGGAAAATGTGAGTGCATTTAAGTACCTGGGTACTGTGATGAGTAAGAATGGAAGTTTAGAGGAGGAAGTGCTTGGAAAGGGTACAAACAGGGAAGAAAGGTTGTTGGTTGTTTGAAAGCAGTGTTTAGGAGGAGGGAAGTAAACAGGAAGCAAAACAGTCATTGCAGCTGATAGTATTTTGTGATACCAACACTAACAAAATGGAAGCGAAGCTTGGACCCTTGGTTGGAAGGGTAAAAGTAGAGAATGAGAGCAGTGGAAATGAGTTATTATTTGGAGAGGCGCTTGTGAAGTTACATGGAGAGACAGACTGACAAATGAGGAAGTGATGGAGCGTTGTGGTGAAAGCTTGTGGATGGAGATAGAAAGCGTTAAAGGTGATTTGGTCCTGTGGAGGGGATAGATTGGGAGAGCCTAACGAGGAGAGTGCATGTGAGTAAGGTGGAGAAGAGGAGAGGGAGGGGTAGACCGAGGCTGAGGTGGAGGGACGTAGCGGAGAGACATAATGAGAAAGGGGTGTGTGAGTTGGGGAAGGGCAGCGAAACGACGGGGGAAAAGGCGACAAGGGAGGTGATTTGTTTTGTGGGCCACTCCTTTATGAGATTAAGGGGTGTCTGGCTATAGATAGATAGACTCTCATAACTAACATCAGTCTCTCGCAGTTATCAGTCTCTCTGTGTCCTGTAAACAACACGTTTCAAGCCCAATATAAAATCAGTCTCTCAAAAGTAACGCCAAGCTCGGAAAAGCAACTCCAGATTCAAAAGTAACATCATTCTTCCAAGTAACATCAATCTCACAAGTAATATCAGTCCCACATGTAACATCATTCAAGTCGCATCAGTCTTGCAAGAAACATCAGTCTCGCAGGTAACATCAGTCTCCCAAGTATCATGATTTCTTCATACAAGTGACATCACTTTCGCAAGTAACATCAGTTTCACAAGTAACATCAATCTCGGAAGCATATCAGTCTCTCGCAAGAAACATCAGTCTCACAAGTAACATCAGTCTCCCAGGTATCACAGCCCTCTCACATGTAACATCAGTTTTGCAGACAAATCAGTCGCGCAAGCAAATATTAAACTAGAAAGGAACAACATTCTTGCTGGAGCTTGCCTCTCATTCAGCCAGTCCCAAAGAAGGGTGACCATTCCCAACCCTCTGTTCATCGTCCAATTGCTTTAACATCGTGTGTCTCAAAAGTTTTGGAGTCTATTCTTAACAGAAAAAATTTTAAAGCATTT
>NC_136955.1:25261174-25306174 GCF_032717465.1 Coenobita brevimanus
ATTTCATGTATATTCTCTCTCTCTCTCTCTCTCTCTCTCTCTCTCTCTCTCTCTCTCTCTCAAATAATATATATATATTTATATATATATATATATATATATATATATATATATATATATATATATATAGTATAATAATCTGTATATTTATCAACCTCTTCTTCATCGCCGTTACTCGTCTGCTCCTTAGCCTCCCCCATCCGTGTTTCCAGTGTGTTGGCCATAAACTTCACGTGATAAATGGCCGTATATTTCAGAAACAAGCATTCTCACTAATCAGAAACTTTTGGGAAAATTGAGGACAATAGCTGACAATAAATACCATCTACCCATCCTGCTTCACCTCCTTCAATAAGACAGGCCTCTCCTACAGTGCTTCTTCATCGTAATCGCCATCGCCATTATTATTATTATTATTACTATTATTATTATTATTATTATTATTATTATTATTATTATTATTATTATTATTATTATCATCATCATCATCATCGTCATCATCATTGCCGTTATTTGCATCTCATTATCACCAACTTTACATGCATCAACATAAACTAAAAGATCTACAGGTATTTTACAATCTTTACAGAGGTACCAAACATACTGAACAACCTGCTCACAAACTGAACAGCTCCACTCTCAGGTAAAGGTGACAAAAGATGAATATTTTCTTCGTATCTGTTTTGTATGAAGGCTTCATAGTCAAATGCAATGAAGAAAAAGTAACTTGGCATGCCCGTTCAATAGCTTTTAATTGGTACTGGAGAGAAATAGTCCCAGCACTGCAAAATTTTCCCTAAAAGGAGAAATTAAAGGAGATAAAAGTGTTTACCATGAAAGAGTGACGAAAGGAGATCTAATCCAAGCATTTAAAGCTTTTCACAGACACCTTGGCGTCAGATATAAAAATTGATTAGGAATGAATAGTGATACTGCGACTAGGAATAATGGTACGAAACTTAGTAGCATGAGATGCAACTCTATATGTAGTCAAAAATTATTCTCTTATTCGCAGAGTGAAATAATGAAAAAAAGCTCCAGGCTAGAATCATTAGCTCATTAGCGCAAAAACTATGGTTACATATGGCTAAACAAACGTGTCATTATTACAGACTAAAACTGAGTGTTATTTTTCCAGGATGACATGTACAATGATGACAGTGGGACGATTACTTAATCATCTCAGCATTCTCCTCTCCTTTCACTGATCCACCTGGTGAAAAAGCCTACATCTTTTCTATCCTTAATGACCTAGAGCAGCTTGGTACAGCACCCTACCGGTAACCCTGACCGCCTTGGAGAGAGCTCCAACATACTTGACCTCTTCCTTACAACTATTCCTTCTGCTTACACTATTAATCTTTTCTTTCCGTTGGGCTCCTCTGATCATAACCTTATTATCTTAACCTGTCCTATCGCTCAGGTATTGAATGTGGACCCACCAAAGAAATGTCGTCTGTGGCACTTTGGAGCTGCGGACTGGGAGGCCCTCAGGCAGTACTCCTTTGATTTTCCATGGAATGATTATCGTTTCCATGGCAGGGAGCCATCTGTGTGTACCTTGCGCATTACTGAAGTTGTTTTCTCGGGCATGGAAACATACAATCCTTTCTCATATCCTTTGACTAATGCTAGAAAGCCTTGATTTAATCACGCTTGTTCTAACGCTGTCCGCAACAAGGAGAGGGCCTATAAAAGATACCAGAGTCAACCCACCCCTGAATCACATTTTTTTTATGTTTCTTTCGGAATCGTGCTAAGTCTGTTCCTCGCTCTGCTAAAAATGATTTCATCCGTACTAAATGCTCTCAGCTGTCCAACTCGGTTTCTTCCCGCTCCTTCTGGCACCTTGCCAAAAACCTTTCTAACAACTTTACCTCATCATCCTTCTCTCCTCTTTTCTACTCTGATGGCTCTGTAGCTATTTCTTCTACTGATAAAGCAGATCTCTTCACTCAGACTTTCTCTTCCATTTCCACCTTAGACGATTCCAGTGGTGTTCCTCCATCACTTCCCCCCTCTGACTTTCTCATGGCTGACGTTGGAATTTCTTCAGCTGATTTATTTTCTGCGATCACTGGCCTCAATACTAACAAGGCATATAGTCCTGATGGAGTGCCTCCTGTTGTCCTCAAGAACTGTGCTTCAGTGTTTACACCCTGCCTAGGTAAACTCTTTCACCTTTGTCTTTCAACTTGTACCTTTCATTCTTACCGGAAGTTTGCTCTCATTCAGCCAGTCCCAAAGAAGGGTGACCGTTCCCAACCCTCTAACTATCGTCCAATTGCTTTAAGATCCTGTGTCTCAAAAGTTTTCGAGTCTATTGTTAAAAGTAAAATTCTAAAGCATCTTTCCAATCACAACCTTCTTTCTGATTGTCAGTATGTTTTTTTTTTTTTTTTCTGCACCTACCTTTCAGACTCCTGGTCATCCTCCTTTCGGGACTTTGGCGAAAGCTTTGCCATTGCACTTGACATCTCAAAGGCTTTCGATTGACTCTGGCATAAATCTTTAATTTCCAAACGGCCTTCATGCAATTTCTATCCTTCTATCTGTACCTTCATCTATAGCTTCCTTTCTGGTCGTTCTATAGCTGCTATTGTAGACGGGCATCGTTCTTCTCCTAAATATATCAACTGTGGTGTTCCTCAGGGCTCTGTCCTATTACCAACTCTCTTTTATTCATCAATGATCTTCTAAGCTGTACTTCCAACGCTATCCACTCGTACTCTGATGAAACCACCCTTCACCTTTCCATTCGATCTCCGCAACGTCCATCTCAGCAGTTAATTCAACAAGTAGGGGATGAGGCTATGGCACACCTAATGTCTGACTTGGCTCGTATCTCTGACTGGGGTAAAAATAATCTTGTTTTTAATGCATCAAAGACTCTGGTTTTACACCTATCAACCCGTCAAACTCTTCCGCAGGAGTACCCACTCTTGTTTAATAATATCTAGCTCAGTCCTGCATCATCCTTGAAAATGCTTGGGGTCTCATTCACTTGGAACTTATCTTGGAAAGATCATATTGCATCTCTTGTAGAATCTGTTTCCAAGAGATTAGGTGTGTTAAGACGACTCCGTGCCTTCTTTACCCCTGCACAGTTGTTGACTTTATACACGGGTTTTATTCGCCCCTGTTTAGAGTACGACTCTCATGTGTGGGGAGGCTACCTACATACAGCTCTTCTCAATAGGGTGGAGTCAAAGGCTTTTCGTCTCATCAGCTCAACTCCTCTTACTGGCTCCCTTCAACCTCTGTCTCTTTGCCCCATTGTTGCCTCTTCATCTCTTTTCTGTCGCTACTTCAGTGGTCACTGCTCCTCTGAAATGTCTGCTTGCATCCTTCCACCTCTACGACGGGTACGTAGCACCCGTCTAGCAACAAACACTCATCTCTTTTCTGTCCGACCCTCTAATGCAAGAATTAACCGTTACTCCCAGTCCTTCATTTACGCAACAGGTCATCTCTGGAACTGTCTCCCTCTGTCTGTATTTCCTACTTCCTATGATCCCCAGTCTTTCAAATGTAGTGTGTCCGGTCATGTCGAAACGAACAGATGTTGAATTTGGCTGTCTTTTGTAATGTTTCTGTTTCTTATTTTCTTTTCTTGGACGGAACTCTTTTGGGGGCTAAGGTTTTGGTTCCTTCTTCGTCTTATAAAAAAAAAAAAAATCTGTAACTGAGCGTGATCGTTTTCAGATTTGTTGGTTATAGATTTACAGCGGATAGTTATACGTCGTCTGTTATTCGTGTGTGTATATATATATATATATATATATATATATATATATATATATATATATATATATATATATATATATATATATATATATATATATATAGTTCATTTCTTCGACCATTTTTTAAGCCGCACTTACCGAGGTGACCAAATACACAGCACGTCCCTAACTATGTGACTAACTTATTCATCCACTGTCATTGTACATTTCTGAAGGGCGTTATGGTGGTGTGTTGAGGAGTGGAGGTATACGTAAATACATATATTAACGCAGAAATTCTGTATTAAGACGTACAGTACTATAGTTAGTTCACCATATATCGATCCAAAATTTCTTCCTTTTGCAGCTTGCTTCACGTATCTCAGTACAGAAAAAAAAAAAATGCTACTCTCCTATATCATTTACATATCACTGCTTCGTGACTAGCATCCTAATGTAGTGTTGATTTTATTATCATAACTCACCATTCAAGATAGTGAGTTGGCAGTATTAGGTAAAGTTAGAGTAAAAAGAGTATAGTTGACTAAGGACCAGTGTCTTCCCGGGATAGTAGTAAATATGACACTGAGGGGCGGGGCAGAGCATTGGGCAGTTAGAGTCTTTTCGTCTTAACGTGGCCCAGATTTTTTTCCTATTGTAACATATTTCTCATACATCAGTGGCAGAATAAGACAGTGCCGTAGCATTGCATACTCTTCGCAACACCTCTTCATGACTAGCATTATGGTCCATTATTGCTGCAACAGATCATTCAAGATGGAGAGATAACAATCTCAGGCCAAGTTAGAGTAAAATGGGTATAGCTTTACTGGGACGGTTTGTGAACTAGAAGAGTGTCATGAAGGGTTAAACCAGCAATTCTCTCTCTCTCTCTCTCTCTCTCTCTCTCTCTCTCAGAATAATGCTAGGGTTGGTGCGGCTATCAACGACGTCCTTTGTATTTTTTCTACCACTTGGTTTTTGTCCAGGGTGTGGTGGGAGGGGGATAGTCTTTCGCGTCAGTATATTTTGTCATAGAAGTTGGGCAGATATTTAGCAGAAATATTTTTTTCCTAAAAGAACCCTTCATTTTTGTCTAATAGGCCTTAGTTATCGATACATCTTATGTTTTCCTATGGGTGAGCACTCCCCCTCCCAGAGAGAGAGAGAGAGAGAGAGAGAGAGAGAGTGAGATTTCATTCAATAATTTTTTTCCAATTGTGAAACAAATTTCATTCAGGTCAGAATTACCCCCAGGTAGTGAGGGAATTAACAAGGGAATTGGCCTTATTAGGAACACGCGCCTCACAAACACCAATTCCTATTCACCTTCCCGGCAACAAACTTGAGATTTTTATCATGGGAGGGAACGCAGAGGTGAGGGAAGGCAGGAATGTAATTAGTTTCAAGGTCCAATATTATCTTAAGAGCCAGAAATAAAGGCTGATTACATTGAGATGCATGGTCAGAATGGTTCCGAAATTAGAGGTCGAAGTGTCGAAACTTACTGAGTGATGCGTAACAAGGGGGAATTCTCTTCAAGGGGACTCTCTCTCTCTCTCTCCGCCGCCTCCAATATTCAAGAGGAATCGAGGCGTGGAATCTTCATGGGTTATGCAAAAACAAAGATTCGTATCTCGTCAAATCTCTTTCTTTTGTGCTTTCCGTCTATTAACCCTTCAGGCTTTAAAAACCCTATTCTATCGCATCTGAAACCAGAGGATCTACTTCAGCTGAAAGTGAGTCGAAGGAACCTTGAAGGATTAACATTAAAGTGACGTGACGTGGTTTCTTGTCACAAAAGCTTGAGAAGTGAGAGAATGAAGTCATGGTCCAATTCACTAGATGCCATTATAACTTTTTTTATTTTTTTATTCATATTTCTGTATGTTGCTCATTGCGTCTATGGTGATGGTGATGGAGGTGGGGTTGCGGTGGTGGAAGCGATGGTGATTATGATGATGGTGAGGTCAGTACTGAATATCACATTCATGGTGATGATGATAACGGTGATGATGAATTTTGTGGGCGATAGTGTTATCTGCGATGGTTCTGGTGGTGGTGATTATATGGATAACTGATCAGTGAATAATGTACAGCTCATTTCACTCGGTTCTTTGCTGATAGTTCCTCTTACTTCGGGATTATCATATATCTGTTTCTGGAACCATATAGCCTCTATAACAAACAGGAGCACTGAGAAAGTGGAAAATTCGTTCCCACCGTCTGGTCTAAGTGTCGAATATTAGACTTTGCCCTGTTCCCTTGACCTCTGACCGATTGCTCTTAAAGTCAAATTTCTTTATTCTTGCCTATTCCTTCACCCATCCACCAAGTTTTGTTCATATCAGATCAGAATTGTTTGAGTTGACTTTGCCCACTTACCTTTATCTTTGACCTTTCTCCCTGACCATACCCTTTGGCTGATTGCTTATAGAGTCGATTGTCTTTATCCTTGCCTTAACCTGAGTACTTCCACAAGTGTTGGTAGAATTCGGATGACAACGATTAAGCCCATCACCATGTTACCTGGATCACTGGCCTATAGTTCTGAAAAATAAATGGTCAGCCCACTGGGTGATAATCACCACGTTCGCCAAAACTGATACAAATCGAATCAAAACTGCTTAAGTTAGTTTGTCCTCGTTTTTTTTTTTTTTCGAGGAAGAAGGAACCAAAGGCCATGAGCCTGCAATAACAGTTCCCTCCAAGAGAAAAACAAAATACAAGAGTCAGAGAAATTACCAATATGCCGGGAATCGAACCCAGGACTCTCAGATGAGAGCCAGGCAGCATACCACTACACCACGACCAGGTAAAAGTTAACTCACGTTGTCACAATCATGTAACCAACGTCCCTCCGCCCCCCACTGTGGGCCTGAAGAGGGTGAGTTAACCCCCTGGCACTCGGGCAAGTAGATGCTTTTAATCTATCCCAAGCACTTACGGCAAGTCAGAATGAAGAGAGAACCTGTATTTTTACGCAGGAAAAATCATCAGAGAAATTACCAATATGCCGGGAATCGAACCCAGGACTCTCAGGTGAGAGCCAGGCAGCATACCACTACACCACGACCAGGTAAAAGTTAACTCACGTTGTCACAATCTTGTAACCAACGTAAATACAGGTTCTCTCTTCATTCTAACTTGCCGTAAGTGCTTGGGATAGATTAAAAGCATCTACTTGCCCGAGTGCCAGGGGGTTAACTCACCCTCTTCAGGCCCACAGTGGGGGGCGGACGGACTTTGGTTACAAGATTGTGACAACGTGAGATATCTTTTACCTGGTCGTGGTGTAGTAGTATGTTGCCTGGTTCTCACCTGAGAGTCCTGGGTTCGATTCCCGGCATATTGGTAATTTCTCTGATGATTTTTCCTGTGTAAAAATATATTTTCTCTCTTCAAAATACAAGAGAGAGCCAAATTCAAGATCCGTTCATTTCGAGATGCCTGGACACACTGTGTTTGAAAGACTGGAGATCATAGGCAGCAGGAAATAAAGACAGAGGGAGACAGTTCCAGAGCTGACCTGTTGCATAAATGAAAGACTGGGAGTAACGGTTAACTCTTGCATTAAAGAGTTGGAAAGAAAAGGGATGAGAGTTTGCTGCCAGACGGGTGCTACGCACCCGTCGTAGAGGTGGAGGAATGCATGCAGACAGTTCAGAGGAGCAGTGACCGTTAAAGTAGCGATAGAAAAGAGATAAAGATGCAACAGTGCGGCGAAGAGACAGAGGTTGAAGGGAGTCAGTAAGAGGAGGAGAGTTAATGAGACGAAAAGCCTTTGACTCCACCCTATTGAGAAGAACTGTATGTGGGGAGCCTCCCCACACATGAGAGTTGTACTCCACACAGGGGCGGATAAAACCCCTGTATAGAGTCAACAATTGTGCAGGGGTAAAGAAAGAACGGATTCGGCTTAGCACACCCAATCTCTTGGAAGCAGATTTTACAAGAGATGTAATATGATCTTTCCAAGATAAGTCCCGAGTAAATGAAACCCCAAGCATGTTCAAGGATGATGAAGGATTAAGCTGAATATTATTAAACATTAGTGGGTATACCCGTGGAAGATTTTGACGGATTGATAGGTGTAAGAACTGAGTCTTAGATGCATTAAAAACAACAAACTTATTTTTACCCCAGTCAGAGATACGAGCCAAGTCAGACATTAGGTGTGCCATAGCCTCATCCCTTGTTTATTGAAGTAACTGTTGAGATGGGCGTTGCGGGAACCGAATGGAAAGGTGAAGGGTGGAGTCATCAGCTTATGAGTGGATAGGGTTAGATGTACAGGTTAGAAGGTCATTGATGAATAAAAGGAAGAGAGTTGGTGATAGGACAGAGCCCTGAGGAACACCACTGTTGATAGATCTAGGAGAAGAACGATGGCCGTCTACAACAGCGGGTATAGAACGACCAGAAAGGAAGCTAGCGATGAAGGCACAGATAGAAGGATAGAAACTGTTTATACACACCAGTCGAATTTTGACTTTGACCTTTGATTAAATGTTCTCATGACTGATAGTCTTCATTCTTGCCTCACATCTAACACTTTCTCCAAGTCTGGTTCAAATGAGATCAAAATTGTTTGAGCTGACATTGCCCAGTGACCGTGGCCTTTGGTCCTTTCCAGTAACCTTGTTCGTTGATTAATTCTCAAAATGGAACTCTGTTATCGCTGGTTTACTGTGACCTACCTTTCTACGATCATTTATCCAGACTGGATAAAATCTATTTCGGTTGACCTTGGAATGTGACATTAACTTTTGACCTATTGATCTGGAAAGGAATAGGTCAACCATTTCGGTGATTCAAAACACATCCAGCAAGCATGGCCAATATCAGATCAAAACTGTTATTTTGTTCAGACTAAAATACATGGGTCAAATTTGACCTTGTCCTGTACGCTTTACCTTTGGGTACTATAACCCAATATTGAGTAATTTCATTCTTGTCTTACCCTCAGCCCTTCCCCGGTGTTTGATTTAAGCTGTGTGAAAACTGTGTAAATTCAGTTTGCTATAACATCAGACTTTGGCCTAGCCATAAGAGTTTCATTGTTGAGTTATTGTGAAAAAAAAAAAAAAAAACTTACTAATTTGTAGTCCTTCATTCCATCCACCAAATTTGATTACATCGGATAAAAACTATTGTTGTTTCGCTAAAACACACACACACACACACACACACACACACACACACACACACACACTGAACAAAGAATATCACACCCGTTCTTGCTTTGCTTGCTCGGGTTTAATAATGGAAATACGTTTACAGTGTAATGATAATGATGATGATGATACTGTAGGTGGTGGATAATACATTTAATATTTTTGGCCCTTTTTTTTCCCCTCTTTCATTTCACTTAATGTTTTTTTTTTTTTCTATATCTCGACAAATTTATTTACCTTATGAGAAAACCTCAAGTGCTGGGCAAGTAAATGAAGATGTTACGGTTCAGAAGTCTCGCTCAGTATGTCCAGTAGTAGCTAAACAATGCGTCAGTACTCCCCCAGGGTTTCCTTCTCTCTCTTTCTCTAAGTCTCCCCTTTAATTTATCTTCACCCTCTTCTCTCTGTTTCCCCTCCTCTCCCTTTCTTTTACTCCCTCTTTTTCCTCTTTCTCACACTCCCTCTCTCCTCCAGTCTCCCCTCTGGTTCATCCTCACCCTCTCTTTTCCTCACCATTTCCCCCTAACAATGATACTAATGGTTTCGACAATAAATTTCCTGTGCCAACAAAGCCCCTCTCCCTGTATCAGTTCTGCATCCCTCGTCCGTCTCGCTTTGTTGACGTGTCCCCAGTGCATCCTGTCAGACAAAGCTAATACTGGAAATAAAACACTCATACACAAGTAAAACTCACTGACGTTGAAGAAATACTAGTTACACTGCACCAAACACACACAGTGACCAGACAGTCAGATCACTCACCTAGATGCAGGACTATCACACTATTGTAATCACACACGCAAAACAGTGAAACAAGGCACCTACTGTAGCTGTAGGTATTTGCATAGCAGACCAGGAAGTCTAACCAGCAAGGCAGTCATGTAGATCGAATAAGCTACAGGGATAATCAAAGTCTAGGGCTGGATCAAATTATAGGGGTGGATCAAAGTGCTGAGGTAAATGAAAATGTCTGGATGGATCAAAATGTTGGAATCTATCAAAAGTGAAGCTACATTTACTGATTATGTTGGTAAGGACACTCTTCGATATTTCACTTTGACTATCACTTAATTCTTTTGTTCATCTAAAAGGGTTCTATAGCTAGCCTACTTCTCAGCTCTGCTTCCTAAATTCTGGTGTAGCAGGGGTCGTGTCACGTGTGTTACACTGTTGTTGGAATGTTCTAGAAGCCTGTGTGTGAGTATGTGTGTGTATGGTCACTAGGCATTGTTCGTAAGCTATCTCGCTGACACACTGCCTATATCATCCCCTGACCTGCTGCTATCTGTGTGTTGTCAACCTTTCCTCAGTTACACTTGCAAGATCATTTCCCGTTCCCAGGCTTGCCTGGTGCTCTGTCTATCTATCTATTTATTTATTTATCTATCTATCTATCATGTTTTCTATAATTAATTGTATTTATATTATGGAGTCCTGACATATATACAGTGTATATCTTTATACTGCATATATATATAGATATATATATATATATATATATATATATATATATATATATATGTTTGTGTGTGTGTGTGTGGTTGGTGGGGGCGCTCACCATCCACTCACTTGATGTAGTACTGCTCTTGGGCGCCTGTCCTTTCCTCTCCTCCATCTTTCTTTCCTTCTATCCTCTTCTGTCTTTCCTTCATTCTTTCCTCTTCCCTCTGCCTACGGGTGACTATGCTCCCTCTTTTTTTTTTTCTTTCATTTTTTCCACTTCCTTCTGCCTATGGGTGACTCTACACTGAGTGGCAATCCTAAGTATTTCCTGTACGCCAGGAAACCATTTACTACGCGGCCTGGTAACTATATAACCAAATATTGGCGCCTGGTGGTTTAGTGGGTAATTATTGCGCTCCACTCGGACTAAGCCGGTGTAGGTTTCTATCCAAGGGATGGTTGGAGTTGATTGCTCATGTAATGCCACTCAGGGATGAATGAGGCTGGTTACTCTCATCTGAAATTTCAGTACCAACTTGCCTAGCCCCGGGCTCCTACGCTCTTCATGGGGCAACGTAGGATTGGATGATGGATATATATATATATATATATATATATATATGTATATATATATATAGATATATATATATATATATATATATATATATATATATATATACTGTACAGACACACCTCAAAACAAAATAATGAAACTTACAAACATCACTACATGTATGTAAATTTACATGTAAAGCTTAAGAATATTGTGAATAATGATGCAAGACGTGTCATTAGAAGATCTACTAGAAAGAAGCTCTTCCACTGGAGCACAATCTTAGTTGTCTCTTATATCTTGTGTATGTATACTGCTTTGGACAAGGTGCTTTTCAGTCTGTATGTCGCCGAAAATACACAGACTTTCCTTGGCTGGGAGACGACTCCTCCATCTCCTGATCCAATGTCCAGTCTAAACACAGTACACAAACAAGAAATGATGCCATGACACAGCAAACCCGTCCCCGGCAGTCATTTTAATGCTGACGCATAAACGCAACAGGATATCTTGTCAAAGATGTCACATATCAAATTTGGAGTAAATTGGGTGAAAATTGACAATTTTATGGCCATTTGAAATTTCGGCCCGACCCATCTGACATTGACCCCATACTCCTAGCCTAGGGGGTGGCCCCTCTGATGTAATGAGACATGTTATAGGATGTAGATTTGAAAGATGCACCTTTAGGTTTTGGTTTCATGTCGATATGACGAATTTGAAAGGAGCTATGGCTAATAAACGATTTTTATTTTAACATTTTTTAAGCCTGCAGCTTGGGCCTTGGCCTAATTTGGCCCAAATTTTAATCAGGTGATCAGAAGATCATAGCCATTAATCCCTGTAATTTTAGTCAAAATCGCAATAGTAATTTTCGCGTAAACTTGTTAACAGGCAGACAGACAGACAAACTCACAGACAAACCGAGTGAAGGCAATACCCGTCCCCGAGCCCCTCCCGGGCGGGGACGGGTAATAATGGCCTGAAACTCAGAGTCTAGTGAACAATATCCTATGTACGATATGTCATTGAGCTTTTGTTTCGTAGTATACACATCATGCCCGACCTTATCACGTCACAAATGGCAGAGCCAAACCTGGCATTCATGTCACCCAGCAGTATGAATTCCCTCCTTTCGTTCCAAGATTTCAGTTTCTCTTGAATTACAGGAAATGATTGGTGAGAATAATACTGTGAATCGAAAAGAGCGACATAAGTGAAATCATAGCTGACATCTGGCATGCAACGAAACTGTATACAGACCAGGCCCCCTATACAATTACCAACATTCTTTATGTGTTCTAATAAATATTTTTTTTCTTACACACACCACTGTTCCACTCCGGTATGTTGATCTCATCATCTTGTTCTTCAATAAAGCATCGCCGAGGAAAAACACTGGCAAGGGGTCTTTTACTTCGCTTACCGTATGTCAAATCTGAGTAGCAGGTGCTGCACATTTGGCATCTCTAGTTTGCTACAAACTCCATCTATGTTCCACGACATTATAGCTATTTTTTTTTTAACTTGTGGTGCATTCAGAAAAACTGCGCATTCCAGGTATCAATAACAACTCCTTCTCTATACAACTTGCGCTCCTTGGTGTCGAGTCAGATGGTGCACTCTGCATTCTCCGAACGTTTCTCCTCAGCGTACTCTGCACTCCACAGCCTGCGCCACTTGCTTAGGACACACGGATGCAAGTCTTCTTAAATATAAAGCTTATTGTATGCTTTTTCAGATGTCCTGAGGCAGCTGGCGTGTTCCAGGGCTCATTGCCACTCGCTCTTGTTATTTAGTGTGAAAAGTGTGGGTCGTCGTCGGCGTTGTGCTCCTGCTTTGCCACCACCGCCCAGTCTTCGGTACTTACCTCGGTTGTCATTCATGTCCTCCTTCTCCAATATCCTTGCTAGCTTGTCGTCGTCCGTAGTTGCTCGTCCAGTGACTCCTGTTAGTCCTGAGCACCTTAAACAACGATATTTGCTCTCTCTCTCTCTCTCTCTCTCTCTCTCTCTCTCTCTCTCTCTCTCTCTCTCTCTCTCTCTCTCTCTCTCTCTCTCTCTCTCTCTCCTTTCTTCTCTTCTCTCTTCTCTCCCTGTCTCTGTCTTTGCCTCTGTCTGTGTGTCCGATCGCTCACCTTCAAAAAATTATGTTGCTTCACTATTACCCTGCTTGTTTTTCTATCCAAGTCTCCAGTTCATGAATCTCTTGTTGAAGAAACTATCTGGGAATGTTGCCAAACTTTTTAATTCGACTACTTCCATTTTCAGAATATGTAATTCCTCCTTGACTGTCTGCAAAACATGTTCTTTTTCCGTTGTTGCCAAGAGACTATTGATTAGCTCTTCTTTCGTCACTTTATTTAGCTGATGGCATTGTAGCTTCCGTAATACTGCGAGTGATTTGGCCATAATTTCACTTAATAAAAGGTAGGTGATTCCATGAGAAAATAGGTAAACAAACACTCCAAGGTTCATGTGATTCGAGCCGTTTTGGTTATGTGTATGCTGCCTGGTGTAGCCTACTCCTGGCTAGATATGAGGCAGGATTAATATTACTGTACTTACTACATTTCCAGGATTCTCTAGTTCTCATCTTGTCCCTGGAAGCACATGACAGCTTGCTAGGGGATAGGTATGTCAAGTCTCAGAATAGAACTGTGACGAAAATACCACTAAACGCTGAAGAAAAAGAGTAAACACTGAGCTCCTCAGAGACATGTCCTCTTCCTGCCACGTTCAGACTGACAAACAAACAGACAGAACAGCCAAACAAGGAGACTGAGAGACACAGAAAACCAGTGACGGACAGAGAACACTCGTACTTTTATTTCTTAGTCTACTGTAGCCATTCTTTTTCTTGAGGGGGAGTAATTTGTCTGCGTGCCAGGTCGGAGTATGACCTTCGAAATATCGACACACACACACTGGTATACTTTGCTCTGTTCGTTTAGTTTCTCTCGACCTAAAGATGCTGTTTCTCCGACTTTAATTGCAGCTGGAGTATTATATGAACACTAGAATATAATGTTAGTCACGAAGTTCTCTGAAAAGGATGCATAGCCGTAGTATTTTTCTCATATGCCAGCTACGTGAAATTTACTACAGAACCAAAATCTCTGGCAGGTTAATTCACTAAGACTCCTGCAATTTACTCACAGCTAAGTATTAACCATCTGACACTCGCTAGAAAAAAACACTAGAGTTGTCCCATCATAATAGGGTTAATACTGACAGTATTGTATCCTAGTTTATTCTCAGCTGTGACTCGTTAGCTGGAAGAAAATACTTGATTTGTCCCAACAAGGAGAGGGTTAATTTGGGAGGGATTTTCATATTTTTGCAGATTTTTCTACTAGTTCAGTGGCAGAAGAAGACAATACTAATGTTCTACACCGTCTCCATAGCACTCTTCCAAACAAGTGCCATATTTTATCATTAAATTTCTTGTTACAGAGCACCAGTCATCATGGAGTCATTGCTGTTATAAGCTAAGTTACTCTTTATACGCTGGGAACAACTTTATTTAGCCTATTTCCGCCAGCATCATGGGATTTCCTTTAACTGGGAGTGAGTCTTCGGAACCTAAGAGTGTTATTACTGATCATTAACTCCCTCATGTTTGGAGCGACACAGGATGACCCGTACCTAGCTCTCCATCAGAAACTCAATTGGCAGTTTCTTACGTGTTGTGGGGACGGCTCAGTCGGCTGGTGTGGGCGTGGTTGTGGCAGTGGAAGTAGGAAATGAATAAATGATGCGTGGTAGATGCAGTCAACACTGAGTCGTTCCCACAACACACCAGAAATCGCCCTGGGGAATGGAAATTGTTACATATGAGTCGCCCTGTATTAGTCAAGTGAGCGAGTTTTACGTACTTTGCGACTTAGGCCCGTAACTTCGTCGGTTATGGAAGCTCCCGAACGCCTCTTCCTTAGCGATTTATTCTGCCCATTACTCCTTACTCTCCTCAGTTGTGTCATTTAAATCAATCCAGTACCATCATACTAAGAATAAATGACATACAAATGATATATTAACCAGCCGTATCCAAAAATAAATCGCCAAGGAAAAGGTGCTAGGGAGCTTCCTTAACCTTTGAGAATATGGGTCTGAGGCTTGCATTCTCGGTAGGTGAGGAAGCTCCCTAACACCTCTTCCTTACCAATTTATTTTTGAATACGGCTAGCTAATATTTATTTGTATGGTATGTAGAGACAGACAGACAGACAGACAGACAGACAGAGAAAAAGACAGACAGAGAGAGTATGGTGATATTAGAATGATATAAGTAATACAGAAGAGAATGGCAAAGTGTAATAAGCCAAATAAATTGCTAAGGAAGAGGAGTTAGGGAGCTTCCTTAACCCGCTGCGTCCCTGCAGATTTTTCACCACTGACACCCCCCCCTCCCACTCCTGGCAGATTGTGGATTTTTTTTTTTTTTTGTTGCTCAAACCTCTACTTTTCGTGAAAAAGAATGGCAAATCACAGAAAAAATGCTCACCTGAGCTTAGAAATGGGCTATACAGGTGACCTTTTAAACACCTGCCCTGTTCTCTGGAGCCGAGCTGCGGCTGTCGCGTTTTCTATGGTAGTGGTAACTATCACAAACCACTCAGAATAGGTAGATATTTGTTCATTGGTACGAATTTATATGTAGTACAAGAATGTATGGTTTTCACACAGTAATATAGGCGATATAAACGTTGTTTTACTCACTGAACACATCAACATACCACACTTTCCTTGGCGACATTACCTCATCACTTCTGCTCGTTTCTTTCTCTGGAGCCACATAATCTTTGTCCTCCACATCGTCATCAGTTCGGAAATCACTTTCGCTACTGATTTTCGTACAGTGGCACGACATGTCTTCACTGGCCAGGTCACTGCTAACAGGTGAGTTGCCGAGACAATGGCATGCAGGGGGGGGGGTCAAGCGAGGTAAGGCAGTGTCGCCGCCTGGAGGCGGGTAGAGGAATGTCTCTCGCGTATGGATACCAAAAATCACACGCGAAACTAAAAAATGTGCAAATGACGGACCTCATAATTGCAAAACGTATGGATACATTGACGGGACTGAGCATGACAAAACGATGTAACGTACCCATATATTAATGGGATGCGGCGGTTAACTGACGAGAATATGGGTCTTGGAGTGGGTAGAGTACTGTCAGCTAGGGTGGGTAGAGTACGGTCAGCAAAGGTGGGCAGTGCACGGTCAGCTAGGGTGGGTAGAGTACTGTCAGCTAGAGTGGGTAGAGTTCGGTCAGCTGGAGTGGGTAGAGTTCGGTCAGCTGGAGTGGGTAGAGTACGCTCAGCTAGGGTGGGTAGAGTACTGTCAGCTGGAGTGGGTAGAGTACACTCAGCTAGGGTGGGTAGAGTAGGTCAACGTATCAAGCTCTAACCTCGAATTTTCATAACTTATTTACAAACACCGAATTGCGAGTACTAATCTGACACTAATTCTCAGAGCACTTTTTCTTTTTCTTTCTTCCTTTCTTTTATTTCCCCTTCAGCAACATATATTTTTCTGGCAGTAATCGGGTCAAAATACATAATTATGTGATCCCGTTAGCCTTTAAAACACTTGGGATTTATTCCAGAGACCGGAGGCCATTGTTAATTACTTTTTTTTTTAATACTTTTTCATTAGGATTTTTCAGGTGGCAGTATTTCAACATGATTAAATTTTGAGTGTTCATTTTCTGTCCGGCATTATTCTTGACTGTCAGCTTTCGTACATTTTTTAGAGAACATTTTTGAGGAATTTGGAAGGAATTTGAGTGTAAAGTGAAGGGACTGAAAGAAAATGTTCTGGAGAGAAGTGAAAAGAGTAAGACAGGGTGGAAGTGAAGTTAGCAGGGGAGTGAAAGATAAAAATGGTAGATTACTAGTGGAGAAGGGAGAAAAAGTGAGCAGATGGAGAGAACACTTTAAGGAATTGTTGAACGTAGAGGATGGAAGTAATGCGAGTATAAGTGGCTGGGGAATGGCTGGGAGAAGGAGGGAGGTGAGAAGACAGGAAGAAATCAGTAGGATAGAAGTTGTGGAAGCAATGAAGAAAGTTAAATCGGGGAAAGCCCCAGGAATTGATGGAGTGTGTGGTGAAATGCTGAAGCATGGGGGAGAGATAGTAGTAGAATGGATGTGGAAGATGTGCAGATTGGCCTGGGAGGAAGGTAGAGTCCCGGAGGATTGGAAGTCAGGTATAATTATTCCCTTGTACAAAGGAAAAGGGGAAAAAGAAGTGTGTGGTAATCATAGGGGCATTTGTCTTCTTAGTATAGTAGGAAAAGTGTATGGTAGGATACTTATAGACAGAGTTAGAGAAAGAACAAAGAAATTAGTTGGAGAAGAACAGGGAGGCTTTAGGAAGGGAAGAGGTTGTGTAGATCAGATATTCATTCTTAGATCTTTAGTGGAAAAGTTTCTAGAGAAGGGAAAGAAGTTGTATGCGGCTTTCATGGATTTGGAGAAAGCATATGACAGGGTGGATAGACAAGGATTGTGGAAAGTGTTAAGAATATATGGAGTAGATGGGAAGTTGCTGAATGCTGTGAAGAGTATGTACGATGGTGCGAAGGCTGCAGTGCGTGTGGATGGTGAACTAAGTGAATTTTTCTCTTTGAAAGTTGGTTTGAAACAGGGATGTGTCATGTCTCCATGGTTGTTCAATCTGTACATGGATGGGGTAATAAAAGAGGTACAAGGTAGGGTAGTGGATGTTGGAGTGGCCCTGGTGAGAAAGGATAGTGTTTGGAAACTCCCTGTACTGTTGTTTGCAGATGATACTGTGTTGTTGAGTGAAGACGAAGGGGAGCTGCAAGGCTTGGTGGATGAGTTTGAGAGAGTGTGTAAGAAACGGAACCTAAAGGTGAATGTAGGGAAGAGTAAAGTGATGGTCTTTGAGAGAGGTGAAGTTAGTGAATGTACAGCGAGGTTGGATGGTGAGGAATTGGAAAATGTGAGTACGTTTAAGTACTTGGGTAGTGTGATGAGTAAGGATGGAGGTGTGGAGGGTGAAGTGCTTGAAAGGGTACAGCAGGGAAGAAAGGTTGCTGGTTCTTTGAAAGCAGTGATTAAGAAACAGGGAAGTGAGCATGGAAGTGAAAAAGTTACTACATGACAGTATTGTGATACCAACTCTAACGTACGGAAGTGAAGCTTGGACATTGTTGGAAGGACACAAGTCAAGAGCGAGAGCAGTGGAAATGAGTTATTTAAGAGGAGCCTGTGGAGTCACGTGGAGAGACAGGCTGACGAATGAGGATATAAAGGAGCGTTGTGGTGTTGATGTGGATGTGATAGGAAGCGTTATGAGGAACACACTGAGGTGGTTTGGCCATGTGGAGAGGATGGAGGGTGAAAGACTGACGAAGAGAGTGTATGTGAGTGAGGTGGAGGGGGAAAGAGGGAGGGGGAGGCCGAGGATGAGATGGAGGGATGGGGTGGAGAGGTATATGAGAGAGGGGGGTGTGAGTTGGGAGCAGGGCAGTGAAATGGCGGGGGACAGGGCGACTTGGAGGCGATTTGTTTGTGGCCACCCCAAGCGGGATTGAGGCGTCTGGCAATAGAAAATAGATTTTTTCACTGATTTATAAGTGATGTTCTTCAGTATATTTTAATTTGGTGGAGCTTTTATATTTTAAGTTGAATTATGAGTGACATTAGAAGATATAATTTCTGAATGCCATTACTCATCGTGATTACTTACCGCATTTTGCATTACACATTTTTAGTGGCTTTTTTTTTTTTTCACATCTTGAGTTTCTGTGTGTGTGTGTGTGTGTGTGTGTGTGTGTGTGTGTGTGTGTGTGTGTGTGTGTGTGTGTGTTTCTCAACATCGATTTAAATTAGGCACTTAATTAATGGTGACATTTATCTACGGACCTTTGCGTTATTAAATTTATTATTTTTATTTAGTTTTGGCTTTGACTCCAAGGATACTTTTGTTTTATTTCCGCGGTTTTTCATGTCTGTTTCACTTCTTGGTGTCATTTTGTTGAATAAAAGTAATCCATCCATCCATCATCCAATCCTACGTTGCTCCATAAGGAGCGTAGGAGCCCGGGGCTAGGCAAGTTGGTCCTGACATTTAAGATGAGAGTGAATAAAAACAATATATATATATATATATATATATATATATATATATATATATATATATATATATATATATATATATATATATATTTTAATCGCAACAAGCAGAAATACAAGGAAACTGAACTGTCATCATGATCATCACCATCATTATTGTATAGTTGACGATGATGCCAGTGATGGAACTGATGATGATGGTATCTGTGATGATAATGCTGATAATACTGTTAGTAGATGATGATGATGACATTTTTTCCCGCACTTGTTTGCTGTACATATCAAGACGAACCACTTCAGTGTAACTACCACATTTTAATTTTGTTTTTGCTACTATGGCAGGACATTATAAGCAGAAAGGGAGCTCTCTCGTTGTGAAGATATACTGGGGTTTCTACATGGAAGGAAAACGGTGAACTACATACTCTAGAGAGAAAAAAAAAAAGAAAAAAAAAAACGGCACAAGAATCAGTGGGAAATATGTATGGGCAAAAAATGGAGGGTGAGTTAGGATATACAAATTAGGAAAAGAATTAAATATGCATCATAAGCGTGGGAATGGATCAGTATAAAAAGATAGATCAAAAGTGTAGAGATGGGTCAGAGAGTTAAGGATGTATCAAAAGTATGGTCAGAGAGTTAAGAATGAAATAAGAGTATGGTCAGAGAGTTAGGTATTCATCAAAAGTAACGTCAGAGAGTTAAGAATGCATCAACAGTACGGTCTGAGAGTTAAGAATGCATCAAAGGTAGGATCAGAGAATTAAGAATGCAACAAAAGTAAGGTCACAGAGTTATGTATGCGTCAAAAGTACTGAGACGAATTATTTAAGACCAGCACAAGACAAGCTTGATTAGCTGAGACACATTTTAATACGTCTACTCTACCATCAACAGAGGAGTGGGAGGGAAAGGAAATTGTATACAGCATTTTATTTAGGATGCCAATTGCTTATTTTGATCATGTAATACAGTTCTGGTAAATTTCCTGTCCCGTCTGCACACACACACACACACACACACACACACACACACACACGAGCGCGCGAGTGTGCGTGCGTGTGTGTGTGTGTGTGTGTGTGTGTGTGTGTGTGTGATTCTGACAGTGAGAGACGTGAAAAAAAACGCAAAAAGACGAAATTGTGAAAAAGTTGAGGTAAAAACATCTAACGACGGCTTATAGTTTTACTCTAAAATCAGTTGTTCTCCTAAGCATTTCTCCACATTCATGTAGGTTCATACGTGTAATTTCCACACACACACACACACACACACACACACACACACACACACACACACACACATACAGCTGGCATTCTGATTTCCTAGTCTGCCTGAGCCGTTCCTTTTCATGAGGACGAATAATTTGTGTGCCAGGTTGCTAAATCAGCACTCTTTGCTATACTCTGTTCACTTTAGCTAAACCCAGAATCGCACATCTCTCAAACTTGAATGCTGAACTTAACACAAAATCGGTGCCAGAATACGGATGTAGAGGGGTAGTATGGTATTATTCCGCCAGTGAGCTGTATCAAAAGACCAACACTAAAATATGATACTATTCGTAGTCATGAAGATTTGGTAATGGAAAAAAAGGACATCAAAATTACTGCCATATTCTGTCACTGAGCTGGAAGTTGTGATTGAACACTAAAACATGGCGCTAGTCACAAAGCAGTGTTATGGAAAGAAAGTAGATCAATATTAAAGTGCTGTCTTATTCTCTCACTGTGGCATGGGAAACAAGCCTTTAACAACTACGTATCCTCAACATGTGGTAAAGAATATATAAGCATGCATTAATAAGTATGACAGTTTCATATATTAGGGCATAAACTAGGACTCGTACACTAACTTTAAGAAGTGAAGATGATCCAGGAAGTAGTTTCCAAGATACAGATATTTACAGATTAGTTTCCTTACATGGCAATAGCTCGTAAAATACAATGTGGCAGTTTCATATATAAGAACATAAACTAGGACTTATACTCTATCTTTCTGTAACATGTGAAGAGAATCCAGCAAGAAGTTTTCAAAACATAATACGACACATTTTTTTTCTTATATGGTCATAGCTCGTAACGTACAGACAGTATGGCAGTTTTACATATACAGGCATCAACTACGACACATACGCTGTCTTTGTGTGTGATATGAGGCTAATCCACTTGATAGTTTCCGAGATACAGGCCCGGACGGAAAGACGACCAGATGGAGAGACGCACGGACAGGGGCGATTCCTATATCCCAACCATATGGAGTAATGGAGGGGATTGCAAGTTTTGACCCTCTTTTTCTAGATCTTTGGTTGTTTTACGCTTTGTCTTTGAGTACTAGTTTTACCGTACTACACACACACACACACACACACACACACACAATAAGAGAGAGAGAGAGAGAGACAGACAGACAGACAGACAGACAGCGCTCTAGCGTTCCTTTTTCAGCTGCATCATTTAATCTACAGTATTATTATTCTGTTGTAAATACATTTGCAGTCTCATTCTTCATAATGTAAAGATATTTTTCCCGAATACCATTATACGATCTTATTTCTGAGTGACTTTTTGGGTAGCGTTTTTAATGCCATTTTTCATCCTGGTTTTGTTATGGATGTCTTTTCTTTAATGGTACATTCTTCTGTCAGTTTTCACCTTCCTGAGCATCCGGAGCACACTTTTTCGCGTTATTTTCATTACTGTAATTGGCCGTTATATATATATATATATATATATATATATATATATATATATATATATATATATTTGAGGAGGAGGGGAGCCATTCTTTCATGTTATGTTGTATTCCATGCGACATTACTGATTATGGATTATTTCTGAAAGTCACTGCATATTGTGAGTTTATTTCAGCCACTTGTCTTTATTTTTTCATATCCATTTTTGAGTAAAATTGAGTTTGAGGTACGTGCTCTTTGATCGGCTATTTTCGTTCTGCATTTATTTTTTGTGTAGTTTTTCCGCAGATCTTGATACATGCGAGAAATATGTACTTTGCGCTGAACTGTGGTGGTGGATGTATTTCCTGCTGCTGCTTTGAAACGTATTGTACCTTGATTTTTAGATGACTTTCTTTTATTTTATTTTATTTTTCTTTACTGAGTGATGAATTTTGGGTGTAAGATTTCTACTGATTTATACTTCCACAGTTTTTCGTCTCGATTTTACTTCTTGATGCAAGTTTTGAAAAAGAGTATACATTTTCTTCCCTTTTTTAATCGTCTTTTATTGTGGCTCTCTGTATTCTATTGGAGACTGGGTTTTTATGATAATGATGCTGATTATAATGTTGGTGATGTATGATCTGGTTGATGATGATTATAATGATAATGATGATAGTAATAATTCTATTTTATCCTTCATTCTTATCTGGACCCTACACCACTACAATGACATTTACTTTCCACTTACTCTAAGTACTACTTTACGAGTTTGTTTTTCACATGTTTTTCACTGGCTAGATAAAATTAGTGAAGTTGTTAACCTCTTGCACCCAACGGCGGTGATTTGATATTCATTCTTCTGCCATTATGAAATTTTGTCGGGAAAGTTTACGAGCAATTTTTTTCAAATAGGTATACCTGTAGCCTTCATTAACCCTTTGACAACCTGAAGTCTTACCTACCTTCAGTAAAACTGTGTGGGTGGTACAAGGAACGTAAAAGTGGTAGTAGCAGTAGTAGTAATAGTAGTAGTAGCAGCAGCAGCAGCAGCAGCAGCAGCAGTAGTAGTTGTAGTAGTAGTACTAATAGTAGTAGTAGTAGTAATGATAATAATAATAATTATAATAATAATAATCATATCATACATCATCCAATCCTACATTGCCCCATGAGGAGCGTAGGAGCCCGGGGCTAGGCAGTTGGTCCCGACATTTAAGATGAGTGACCAGACTCACTCATCCCTGAGTGGCATTACGTGAGTAATCAACCCCAACCATCCCTTGGATATAAACCTTCACCGGCTCAATCCGAGTGGAGCGTAATAATTACCCACTAAACCATCAGGCTCCAAAATTTGGTTATATGGTTACCATCCAGCGTAGTAAATGGTTTCCTGGTGCACAGGAAACCATTTGGCATGTCACTCAGTGTAGAGTCACCCACAGGCTGAAGGAAGTGGAAGAATGAAGGAAAGAAAGACAGAAGAGGGAGTGTAAAGTCACCCGTAGACAGAAGGACAAGGAAAGAATAATAATAATAATAATAATAATAATAAAAATATTAATAATATAATCCTTGTGAAGATACTAATAATGATTACTTTTTCTTTCGATGTCATGTCCAAACTGAATATAACTCACAGTAAAAGTATGGCTAAAATAATAGGCCATCTGAGTATAGTGTTCGATTTCATATATACCCTTAAATTTGAAAACCATTGTGTGTGTGTGTGTGTGTGTGTGTGTGTGTGTGTGTGTGTGTGTGTGTGTGTGTGTGTGTGTGTGTGTGTGTGTGTGTGTGTGTGTGTGTGTGAAATTAAGCTTCTGATACAGAGTACATCTTTTTTAATTCATTCTTGGTACTTACTCTCGACTTCTTCTGAGTTTAGGGAAGAATCTACTGATGAACGTGTTAATGTAGGTTGAATAATACGTGTACACTTCGAGGAGTCTCTCCTACGCTGAATTAAACAGTCTGAATGAAGCATGACTGAAAATAGAATGAGTTCTGCTTTATTTGAATGACATATTGTACTGTACAATCCTACAATCTATACAGTAAGGGCAGCTGTGGCTGTCTCTGTGTGCGTGTGTGTGGCAAGGGTCGGGGGATGGGTGAGTAGGTTAATGGGTGGATGGATAAGGTGGGTCGGTGGGTATGTGGACGGGGTATGAGTAGGTGGGGCAGGTGGCGTGACTAGAGTAGGCAGGGTTGGTGGACAGGTGGAGTGGGCTGTGTTGGACTGGGTGGATGGGTAGGGTGGGAGGACAAGTGGGGTGGATGAGTTAGAAGAAATGGGTGGAGGGAGTGCTTGGAGCGAGTCGGTGCTGTGCGGGAGGGGTGAGTGGGTGGGTGGAAAAGGTGTGACGGGTGGATAGGACAGGATGAGTGGGCAGGTAGGTAGTGTAGGGTGGGGTTGGTGGCCGTGTAGGGTGGGGTAGATGGGCAGGATAGGGTGAATGAGAGGGAGGGCATGTTTGGTGGGTTAGCTTTTTGGGTGCAAGGGAGGGGAGAGTTTGTAAATATGCTTTGTAGGTGGCTTTGTTAGATGACGGCTTTGTAAATGGACTGGTAAATGTGTAGCTTCCTGAAGAGCATGACAGAAGACAGGCTTACTACACTGGGTGAGTGGATGGGTATACAGATTGATGGGTTACTGGATGACGAAAAATAGATCCATTTGATGACGAGGTCCATGGGGTAAATAGGTCCACGTGGGATGAAACATCCAGTAGGTTCAATAGGTAAAAATTATCCATGGGGGAAATAGGTCCATGAGAATATAGGTCCATGAAGGGATTTGGTGTTCTCATGGGGGAAAGAGGTCCATGGAGGCAAAATAGGTCCATAGAAGAATCTGGTTCATGGAGAGAAAATAGGTCCATGTGGAAAACAGGTCCATGAGGAACAGAGGTCATTGAAGAGGAAATGGGTTCATGAGGGAAAATGGGTTCAGAGAGGAAAAAGTACGTCCATGGGAGAAAATTAGTTCATGGGGAAATAGGTCCTCCGAGGAAAATACGTCCATGGGGCGAAAATAGGTATATGAGGGAAAATAAGTGGTGAGGGGATGACTCCTATGGAATGCTGCTCAGTACCTTTATAGGTACTACAATAGTGTATTTGACTGACCTATGTGCCTGAGATGCATAAGGCAAGCAAGGTGTATTTGATTCGCGGCTGCTGAATGACCGCCGATGATGTCATTGAAGTAAATGGAGGCATGTATTGTAGAGCAACATGCGGACGTAGGTGTACACCTTAGGTGGACATTATAGTGCAACATGCGGACGTTGGTGTACACCGTGGGTGGATGCAGTGCAACATGCGGACGTGGATGTACATAGTGGGTGGATAAGTTACTCCGAACGTCACTCATAGTTTTATTAAACTTTATAATCAACTTTAGTTTTCTTTGATAACAGTAAAGTTTTAAAGCTAATTTTGACCTCTATACTCGTACAGTAGCTTCGGAAATTATTCCATATATAAACTGGCTGCTTGTACTGCAGGCAGTTTAAAAGTATGAATATATATATATATATATATATATATATATATATATATATATATATATATATATATATATATATATATATATATATATATGGCAAAATAAGAAGAGCTGTAGATTTACATCATCTGTGGCCAATCAGCAGCCGTTAATCAAACACATCCTACTTGCCCCATACATCTCAGGTGCACAGGTCCATCAAATAGACTATATATGATAATCTTTTTACTTTCGGACGATATCTTCAGCACTAGGGCGACATTTGGGCCTGGACGAGTTCGATATAGCCTCCGTTAACACCGTGACTCCAAGGTCCGTATTTTCGTTGGTCAAGGAAGCTCCCTAAGGCCTCTTCCTGAGCGATTCATTTTTAGATATGACAGAGCATGGCGATATTAGAAGGATTTATATAACAATAAAAAGGCAATAATGCCTAATAAGCAAAATAAATCTGTTAGGGAGAGGTGTTAGAGAGTTTCTCCAACCGACGGGAATGTGGACCGATGTCTTAAGCACTGAGGAGACTTTTGGAGCTGAGGAGGCCTTGGATATTGCCTTCATTAACAGCTTCATTCCAAGGCCGGTGTTCTCGTCGGTTATGGAAGCTCTGTAACACCTCTTCCAGAGCGATTTATTTTGCTTATTAAACCTTATATTCCTCTTCCTTGTCATTTAAATCATTCAAATACCACCATACTCAGCAAAAATAACATACAGGTTTACATTATCCAGCCGTTTCCATAATGAACCGCTAAGGAATAGTGCTAGGTAGCTTCCTTAACCGCAGAGAATACGGACCCAAGACTTCTCCCAGAAACTGAATTACATCACCTAGAGATACTAAGGATAAAATGGATACAGCAATACGTCTATAGATTCAAGAAAATACTGAACTCTTAATCTACATATACAGATTGCAAAGGGGTCATTAAACACTCCATAATTTGCCTCTATAATTTTGTAAAGGGTTACAGAACACTTTAAAATTATCCTCTTCATTTTGGAAAGGGGCTATTCAACACTTTATAACTTGCTGTACAAATTGGAAAGGGGTTGTTGAACATTCAATTTACCTCAACATTTCAGAAAGTCTCCCCTAAGCTAAACAGAATAATGAACAAAAGGAAAATGAGTCCTGACACTTAGGGGGTCGAGCATCATGCATTACCTCGAGCACTTTGAGATTTTCCGCCAGTCAGAGGTAATATATATGCTAATTGGGGAGGCGTATTAATGTCACTGGACCAAACTCCTCCTCTGCCTCACGTCTAATGGAACCACGTTTTACAAGGATGAGTTTTGTACTTCAAATCGAGCAACCACTGGACGATTTTATTTAGCGATTTTATTAAGAGGAATTAGAAAGGGGTTTACTATACTCATTTTTTTTTTATCGAGGCGAAGATGCACTTGACAGGTTGGTGATGATTGGCTCAATGCAATACAGTATGTCCGAATAACTTATTTACTAACCCAAATTTCTCCCTCAGGTACATGTTGTCAAACAGTAATACTAACGTGTAATGAGATTATGAAGTAGTGTTGCATTCAGCCAGTCATCACCAACCTTTCAAGTGAATCTTCGCCTCGATAAAATATATATATATATATATATATATATATATATATATATATATATATATATATATATATATATATATATATATATATATATATATATATATATATATATATATTTGAGTATAAGGCTACATCTAAAGTTCCCAGTTGTAAAACTCTCCGCTTAGCTATAAAGAAAAAAAAAATCCAAAATCATGATGTCTTCAGCCATGATAGTGTCAAGATACTCACAAGCTGATTATTGTTATTATTATTATTATTATTGTTATTATTATTATTATTATTATATACTGCAAGACGCCTTAATCCCGTAAGGAGTGGCCACAGACAAATCGCCTCCATGTCGCCCTGCCCCCTGCCATTTCATTGCCTTGCTGCCAACTCAGACACCCCTCTCTCATATACCTCTCCACTCCATCCCTCCTTCTCATCCTTGGCCTCCGCCTCTCTCCCTCCTCCACCTCACTCGCATACACTCTCCTCGTCAGTCTCTCGCTATTAATATTATTATTAGAAAATAAAATAAGAAAAAATAAAATAAGAAATAGCACTTACTGAGCGTATACCTCCTCAACGCCAATACCAGACAACTCAGATCACCACCAAAACTTAATCAACTCTTCCTAGGCCCATGACCCACATGTACACACTATTTCATTGAAATCCGTCCTTAACTTTTCTGAGGTATCTTGTGGACAAACAAACAAACAAACAAACAAACAGGGGTGAATACATAGCTTCCAGCCCCGTCGAAGGAGGTAATAAAGGACGTCATTGGACTAAAATTATTAACCCTCTGACAACGACGGCTATCTCAAATATTTTAATTCTTGCTGAGGGCAGGCAGTTTTTCTTCTGCTGTTACCTTTATATTGTATTCTTTCCTCGTTAACATTGTTATATACTCGCTACCGTCAAACTATTTAGTCATGTCATCACCCGAATTGTTCTCTTTATTTCATTTTTTAATCTGTGATACTGTTAGACTCCTTTACTACCAATGCCGCATAAGAATATTATTGGACCAACAGCGATTTCTTTGAGTTGGAAGTTTAATATTGCTGTCTGAATGCAAAGGAAACTAGAGGACACAGGGAGAACGCATACCTACCCCAGTGCCATTGCATTCGGATCCTAATCCTTGGAGATATTGTGTGGAATACATAGGATTCGGATCCGCCCCATAATTTAATCAATTCCTTTTTGGCCCATGGACCACCCTTCCATAACACACACTATACAATACTGTGTGCGTGTGTGGGTGGGTGGCTTTAATCGGAAGCACAATCGCACATTTGTCACGCGGGCGAGAAATCTATGGTTCAATTCCTTGGTGGGACTAAGACTTTTTATAAGGTCTTCTGTACCCCAGCCTGTTCATAAAATCAAAGAAACAACTCTCTTTCCAGTTTTTTTTGAAGAAAAATAACTGCAACCGAAATACAATGAAAACTCTGTCTCTTTGAGGCCCGTGTTTCAGATGGTTCGATATTTCTGCTATGTATTTATTCGATTTGGAGAAGGTACAGGTACACCCACTGAGATAATTATCGGCATTCTTTCAGCGTGATAAAATTTGACACAGAGGATGAGAGATCTGTTAATATACTGAGCTGACGTGCCTGGTAGGTATCCCTGATCTGCTGAGCCTTAGGTCCGTATTTATAGTGACATCGGAGGCTTCGTAGCACCACTTACAAAGCAATTTGTTTTGCTTATCAGTTATCACTGCCTTTTACGGTACTTAGAAATTTTCAGTATCAACATTGATTTCATAAAACTTATAAACGAGGAGGCGTGTAGTGGAGACAGAAACCAGAGAGAAGGTTGGTGGAGGTGGGAGCAAGAATGGATGTGAAAAGACATCATATCTTTCAACAGACATTGTTTACCATAATATACTTATTTATAACATTGTAATATAGGAGGTAAATATATAGACAATGAATGAAGAGCATTCGGGAGGCGAATGCCAATTGCCAACCAGAATTTGCTGTTCTCCAAGTTACAAGAGAGCCCCATCCTTGTGGGGGCCGGGGGGTGGGCCCCTCCGGGGATGGACGTGGGGCGTGGTCCCCCGGGGGGGCGGCGCCACATCTTGTGGGCAGGGGGAGCCGGAAGATTTTGGCCACATCTTGATACTCGGAAAGTTTCATGTTGAAAACTCAAACCGTTCATGAGATACAGTGCTAAAGGCGGACGATAAAAGCTAGTTTGCCTTTGGCAACCATTTTGCTGACCCTGACCATGACCCCGAGTGCCCATTTTCGAACTCTTACAAGATTTTGGCCATATCTTGATACCCTGCAGATTTCATGTTGATAGCTCAAGCCATTCGTGGATAATGAGAACACACACACACACACACACACACACACACACACACACACACTGAAAGACACACAGAGGCAGGCAAACACATTTTCGCTTCGTCTTGGTAAAGGCGGACGATAATAACACAATATATTGTAGGTCTTCTTTCACTTTCGTGCCATTCTCATTTACGTACAGTTATGTTGTGGGTAACAGCGCCGTATGACAAGTTAATGTCTTTATAAAATTTCTGCTACTGGTCCTGATTGTCTATAAAAGCAACACTGACACACCGTAACATCTCCGGCTTTTGCCATTCCACATCAGTCCAGCAACGTGTACACTGGGGTTCGGGTAGGGACAGCCGGTGTGGTTTGTTCGATCGCCCGGTCGTCACTGGCCACGACCCCGGCTACAGTACAAGGGGGAGGAGAAATTAGTGCTTTCGGGAGAAAATTTATAGAACTTGGTACGTTATGCTTGGCTGCTAAGTATGAAAGACCTTGACTAAAAATTCAAGGTCACAGCCAAAGGTCAAAGTTTAAAATTTGCTTATTTTTTATGTACTGAGGTCACATGCACAAGACGGATGATCTTGTCATGTGATGAGTTATAAAAATTGCAAATGACAATTTCCTGTTTCTCATTATTATTATTATTATTATTATTATTATTATTATTATTATTATCATTATCATTATCGTTATTATTATTATTTTTTTTTTATCATTGTTATTATTATTATTTATTATTATTATTATTATTATTGTTATTATTATTATTATTGCTATCGTTATTATTATTATTATTATTATTATTTATTATCGATTACGAAGAAGTGAATTGCTCGTCTTCACTCAGTTTCAAAGCTACGGTCATCATACTTGGCCATCTGTGTTCCCTAGCTGGCGGCCTCAGTGACCCAGTATCATCCAGTTCCCAGTATTGGTTTTCCAGTTACATCCAAAAACCTATAATATAGTCTATTCACGGATTCTCAGAAACCGCTTAAGGTACAGACTTGAAATTTTTGTGGGACATAGCCAAGGTCGGGGAGCAGGTTTGGAATGACTATGGGCCCATTAGGGCCAGTAGTTTTTGAGATTGCCCAGGGATCAGTTGAAAGTAGTTTGGGTCACTGAGTGTACTGTACAGTTTAAAAAACAAGATAGAATTGTGCTACAGTCACTAATCTTGATCCACTTGTTGAACTTGATATGCTATGCTCGGTAACTATTTATGAATGACCTTGATCCAAAACTTAAGGTCACAGCCAAAACTTAAGGTCACATGCACAACAAGGATGACCGTGATACATGGTGATTTTTTTTTTTTAAATTGCTAATGGCAGTTTCCGTTTTCTAGCCATTATTATTATTATTATTATTATTAATATTATTATTATTATTATTATTATTATTATCGTGCTAGAAGAGTGAGAGAAGAGTTCTGGACAAATGTAGAAGTGTGCATGGAAAAGTTTGGAAGGAATGAGAGAGTGTTTTTGATTTTTTTTTTTTTTTTTTTTTTAACAGAACGGAGGAAGGAAAAACAAATGGAGAAAAAAAAATAATCCATACACCAGATTACTGGTGTCCTCTGCTCATAAAATATCTGTAACAGTTAGACTTGAACAGTTGTAGGTTGAAATTTGGAGGAAAACAACTCTGGGGAAGCGAGTTCCAGAGAGATGCAGTTCGGGGAATGAAAGAATTCTCATAGGCAGAAGTTCTGCAATATGGTTGAGTGACATTCCAGTCATGAGCGCTACCAGATGCCCGTGTAGCACGAGGGAAGGCATGGGGAGGTGGCACCATGGACGCAACTTCGTCTGAGCATTTGCCAAAAAAATATCTGTAAAATAATGCAAGGGAGGCAACATTCCTTCTTACTTGCAGGGGAGGTAGTTTATATGTAATGGCAGGGTTGTTAATGATTCTAACAGCTTTATTCTGAATTTTGTCTAGTTGTCTTAATGCAACCTCTCCACAACCATTCCACAAGGGTGAGCAATATTCAAGCTGAGAGCGCACATGACTCTTATAAATTATAGCTAACTGCTCATCGGCGAAGAAGTTACGGACTCTGTACAATAATCCAAGTTTCTTTGAGGCGGTTTTAGCAAGTGGTCTGACATGAGAGGTCCAGCTGAGGGCACTGTTAAGTGAGACACCAAGAATTTCAATACTTTTGGAGATGGGAATATTAGTAGCACTGGAAGGTAATGTACGAATCTGGCAATATCTGTCTATTAGTAAACTGTATATATTTAGTTTTACTAGCATTAAAAGAGACAAGGTTGTTTTGTCCCCATTCACTGATTGTAGATAGATCTTGATTTATGGAGATGGCTGTACTGAGTTGAGAGGTAGAGATATTAGACTTTGTAAATGGATGTCTGAGTGTGAATGAACTATGTAGTGTTGAGTCATCTGCATATGAGTGAATGGGATTGTGAGTGACAGATAAGAGATCATTAATATGAACCAGAAATAGGGTTGGCGCCAGAACTGATCCCTGCGGCACGCCGGCGTTAATTGAGTGGAAATTCGAATATACATCATCTACTTTTACTCTTATTTTCCTGTCACTAAGAATATGAATGGTAAAGTTGGGAATGTGAAGGTGGATGGAATAGTTCGTGAGTGGGGTGTGCCTGCTGAGATAGATGAGAATGGGAGTGCGTTAGTGGACATTTGTGCTGGGAGGGGGTTGGTGATAGCCAATACCCTCTTCAGGCATGAAATGATTCACAGGTATACATGGCGAGTGAGGATGAGAAGGGTGGGTGGTGAACTGAATGAAAGGAAGGCAATGATTGATTATGTGTGTGTGGATGAAAGGATGCGAAGATGTGTAATGGATGCAAGAGTGTATAGAGGTTGGGGGAGTGGACTTTCTGACCACTACTTGGTGGTGGCCAGAATTAGAATGCAAGTAAGATGGAGGAATAGAAGAAGGGGAAAGACGAGAGGAAGGAGTAGTTGCAAGGAGAGTGGAAAGGTTACAGGAGGATGAGAAAAAGGCAGAGTATAAGAGAGAAGTAGAGGAACGATTGGGCAAATATGAATTGGAGCAGATGGGAGACGTGGAAGGTGCGTGTAGAATATTTACAGAAGAAATATGTGCAGCATGTGATGTGGTGTGTGGAAGGAAGAGAAGACGGAGGGGGGTGCAAGGAACAGCGTGGTGGACTGAAGAGGTGAAACAGGCTGTGGCACAAAAGAAGAAAGCATACAATGAATGGATGAGAAATAGGGGCGTGGAAGAGGTTGAGAGGCGGAAGAGAGAGTTATATGTAGAAAGGAAGAGAGAGGTGAAAAGATTAGTAAGAGAGAGTAAGAAGAGAGTGGATGAGGAATTTGGAAGAAATTTGAGTGTAAAGTGGAGGGACTGTAAGAAAATGTTCTGGAGAGAGGTGAAAAGAGTAAGACAGGGTAGAAGTGAAGTTAGCAGGGGAGTGAAAGATAAAAATGGTAGATTACTAGTGGAGAAGGGAGAAAAGTGGAGAAGATGGAGAGAACACTTTAAGGAATTGTTGAACGTAGAGGATGGAAGTAATGCGAGTATAAGTGGCTGGGGAATGGCTGGGAGAAGGAGGGAGGTGAGAAGACAGGAAGAAATCAGTAGGAAAGAAGTTGTGGAAGCAATGAAGAAAGTTAAATCGGGAAAGCCCCAGGAATTGATGGAGTGTGTGGTGAAAATGCTGAAGCATGGGGGAGAGATAGTAGTAGAATGGATGTGGAAGATGTGCAGATTGGCCTGGGAGGAAGGTAGAGTCCCGGAGGATTGGAAGTCAGGTATAATTATTCCCTTGTACAAAGGAAAAGGGGAAAAAGAAGTGTGTGGTAACCATAGGGGCATTTGTCTTCTTAGTATAATAGGAAAAGTGTATGGTAGGATACTTATTGACAGAGTTAGAGAAAGAACAGAGAAATTAGTTTGGAGAAGAACAGGGAGGCTTTAGGAAGGGAAGAGGTTGTGTAGATCAGATATTCATTCTCAGATCTTTAGTGGAAAAGTTTCTAGAGAAGGGAAAGAAGTTGTATGCGGCACTCATGGATTTGGAGAAAGCATATGACAGGGTGGATAGACAAGGATTGTGGAAAGTGTTAAGAATATATGGAGTAGATGGAAAGTTGTTGAATGCTGTGAAGAGTATGTACGATGGTGCAGAAGGCTGCAGAGCGTGAGGATAGTGAACTAAGTAAATTTTTCTCTAATAATTTAGGGTTGAAACAGGGATGTGTCATGTCTCCATGGTTGTTCAATCTGTACATGGATGGGGTAATAAAAGAGGTACAAGGTAGGGTAGTGGATGTTGGAGTGGCCCTGGTGAGAGAGGATAGTGTTTGGAAACTCCCTGTACTGTTGTTTGCAGATGATACTGTGTTGTTGAATGAAGACGAAGGAGAGCTGCAAGGCTTGGTGGATGAGTTTGGGAGAGTGTGTAAGAAACGGAATCTAAAGGTGAATGTAGGGAAGAGTAAAGTGATGGTCTTTGAGAGAGGTGAAGTCAGTGAATGTACAGCGAGGTTGGATGGTGAGGAATTGGAAAATGTGAGTATCGGTATGTTTTAGTACTTGGGTAGTGTGATGAGTAAGGATGGAGGTTTGGAGGGTGAAGTGCTTGAAAGGGTACAGCAGGGAAGAAAGGTTGCTGGTTCCTTGAAAGCAGTGATAAGAAACAGGGAAGTGAGCATGGAAGTGAAAAAGTTACTACATGACAGTATTGTGATACCAACTCTAACGTACGGAAGTGAAGCTTGGACGTTGTTGGAAGGACACAAGTCAAGAGTGAGAGCAGTGGAAATGAGTTATTTAAGAGGAGCCTGTGGAGTCACATGGAGAGACAGGCTGACGAATGAGGATATAAAGGAGCGTTGTGGTGCTGATGTGGATGTGATAGGAAGCGTTATGAGGAACACACTGAGGTGGTTTGGCCATGTGGAGAGGATGGAGGGTGAAAGACTGACGAAGAGAGTGTATGTGAGTGAGGTGGAGGGGGAAAGAGGGAGGGGGAGGCCGAGGATGAGATGGAGGGATGGGGTGGAGAGGTATATGAGAGAGGGGGGTGTGAGCTGGGAGCAGGGGAGTGAAATGGCAGGGGACAGGGCGACTTGGAGGCGATTTGTTTGTGGCCACCCGAAACGGGATTGAGGCGTCTGGCAATAGATAGATAGATAGATAGATTATTATTATTATTATTATTGTGGTTGTTGATGTTAATTGCATTATTCCACTTGTTATTGACATTATTATTATCATAACGCACCACACAAGGGGTGAGTTATATTGTTATTATTATTATTATTATTATTATTTTTATTACCATACGAAGAAGTAAGTTGCTCGTATTTGCTCAGTTTCAAAGCTATGGCCATCATACTTGGCCATCTGAGTCACCCAGCTGGTGGCTTCACGTGGCTTAGTATCATTCAGTTCCCAGTACTGGTTTTCCAGTTACATCCAAAAACATAATTATAATAATAGTCCATTCGTGGATTCTCTGAATCCGTTACAGGTTCATATTTGAAATTTTTGTGGGACATTGCCAAGGTGGGGAAGTAGGCCAGAAATGACTATGGCCATTTGGGCCAGTAGTTTTTGAGATCGCCCAGGCTCAGTGGAAAGTAGTTTGGGGCCATTGAGTGTACAGTTTAAGAAACCAAAATAGAAATAAGCTCGAATCACCAAACTTGGTACATTTATAAAACTTGATATGCTATGCATGGCCACCAAGTATGAATAACCTTGACCCAAAACTCAAGATCACAGCCAAAGTAAAATGCCAAAATTTGCCTATTTTTTATGTACTGTCATATGCTCAAGACTGATGACCATGTCATGTGGTGAGTTATTGAAACTGCCAATGGTAATTTCCGTTTTCTAGCTATTATTGTTTTTGAAAATGTAGTTTTTGTTTTCAGTATAAGTCCCTTTATTGGACACAATAAGTAATCTTATTCAGGCTTACAAGACGATTTCTTTTGGCCTAAGGTTCACGTGATCGATTGATTGAAAACAGTCTTAAATAACGTAGCATTATTTGAAATTCCATTATCTAAATATGATTATGTAATTTTTGCCTGAAAAAATATACCCTACTTTCTCCAAGTCATCAAAAGTGTTTACCTCTTAATTAAGGTGTTGTTATGTTCTTCTTTCTGTTATGCTGTTTATTTATCAATTGTTATTATTTCTATTTATTTGTTTTTGCTCCCAAGAGATAATTTTAGACAACGTACAGGAAGGCTTTTTAATTGTGAAGGTACTGATGCGGACTACAGTATATCCAAACCATCCAGTTCACAAAGTCTAACTGTGAAATAAAATATTCTGGAAATGGTAAAGACAAAGAAGAAAAACAAAAACAAGAACAAGAAGATTACAGAGCTGATTGGGTTTAGGAGAAGGATAGAACCACAGGGTGAAATTTCGCAAAGCTGCCCTTGTCAGTGAGGTCAAACAAACGAAAGCCAAAATGAGGAACCATTGTTCTGGTGTGTCCCAGTACGAAAGATAAAATGAGAAGCCATGGTTTTTATCTGCCTCTCGCATACGAAGTGTGTTTCTGTCTTGTTTGGTGCATCTTTGGCAGCATACGTGATTTTTCCTCTTTTGTGTGTGTGTGTGTGTGTGTGTGTGTGTGTGTGTGTGTGTGTGTGTGTGTGTGTGTGTGTGTGTGTGTGTGTGTGTGTGTGTGTGTGTGTGTGTGTGTGTGTGTGTGTGTGTGTGTGTGTGTGTGTGTGTGTGTGTGTGTGTGTGTGTGTGTGTGTGTGTGTGTGTGTGTGTGTGTGTGTGTGTGTGTGTGTGTGTGTGTGTGTGTTTCTTTCATTAGATAGTCACAGGAGAACGAGGGTTTAAGTTTCTCGCAAATCATAAGATTTTTCTCGCAAGCGAAGTACTGTAATGTTTCCGTAGATTATGTAAGTTTCTCGCAATAACGGGAATTCCATATAAAGCGTATCACGAAAGTTAAGTGAGTTGTCAGCCTTTTATGTGTCTTTCGGCAATGCACTGAGTTTCTCGTAGCTCCAATAAGTTTTCCCATAAATCAAGTTAGTTTAATTATACAAGTACCAGTGCCAATAAGGCTTCTTGCATGTAAAATGAGTTTCTTGCAAACATAACTTATAGCTAATCAAGTAAGTTTTATGTGTATCAAGGAAGCTGCTCGCAAAAACAAGTGAAATAATGATAATATTGTAAATCTTTTGATTGCAGCCAGCGCTCGGTAGGCAATCTCTTGCAAATCTTATGTTCCTTGCAAAACATAAACTCCTTGTAAATCAAGTTAATATCCTTAATAAAATTTCCTGTCAAAATCCGGATGAACCGATTACAGATTGAATGAATCACCAATAGAATCACCTACACATGGTAGAAACAACTCTAGTAATCTATTTAGGCTAATATCAAACGGTTTTATTCTGCTAAATACCTGTTGGAATCTAAGAGTGCTAATGTTGACACCACTGAACCTCTTGCGTTCGGAGCAACCCTTGTATTCTGTTTAATGTGTTCATCATCACCATCATCATTATCGTCGTCGTTGTCAACAGCCTGAGGACGGTGCTACCTTTTCAGTCGTTCTCTGACCCAACCTATAGACAGTTAGCCTTTTCCATCCATCTCCAGTAAATCTCCAAACTTCGTCTCTCCATATTGTTCTTTGTCTACTTTTCCTCTCACTCCATGTATGGGTTGCCATTTCGTTACTGTGGCTTTACATTGGCTGTCTGTTGCACGAGAGATGCGACCTGCCCACATCCATTTTTCTTATTTAACAGTAGTTATTATATCCTCAACTTTCGTCTGTTCCCTTGTGCAAAAAGTTCTTTTCCAAATCTCCATGTGATACCCAACATATTTCTTTTTATTCCCACTGAACACTAACTTTACGTTCCGACAGTTCTTGTTGGATTTTAACGTTTCTGATCCATAAGTTAGAGCAGAGAGAACACGTTGGTCATTTACCCGTTTCTTTTAACATAAAGGCAGCCGCTTAACCTTCTTATGCATACTTGATATTACAAAAAAAAAAGGCTCCCTTCTATTAACAGGGTTAGGGAAATGACAGAGGTATTAGTTGGAGAAAAACAGGCAGGCTTTAGGAAGGGAAGATGTTGCGTATATCAGATATTCATCTTAAGGTCTTCAGTGGAAAAGTCTTTAGAGAAGGGAACGAAGTTGTATGCGGCCTTCATGGATTTGGGGAAAGCATATGACAGAATAGGTAGACAAGGAATGTGGAAAAAATTAAGAATGTATGGAGTAAATGTTCACTTAATGTATGCCGTGAAGAGTATGTGTGAGGGGGGCTAATGCTGCGGTGCGTGTGGATGGTGAATTGGGTGAATTTTTCTATCTGAATGTAGATTGAAACAGGGATGTGACACGTCTCCATGGTCGTTCAGTCTCTATATGGATGGGGTCATAAAGGAGATAAAAGGTAGGGCAGTGGATGTTGGCGCGGCCCTAATGAGAGATGGTAACCTTTGGAATCTTCCTGTTCTGTTGTTTGAAGATGATCCTGTATTGTTAAGTGAAGACGAAGGGGAACTGCAATACTTGAAGAATGAATTATGGAGGGTGTGTAAGCAACGGAATCTAAAGGTGAATGTAGGGAGGAGTAAAGTTGTGTTATTCGAGAGAAATGAAGTCACTGACTGCACAGTGATGCTGGATGATGGGGGAAATGGGAAAATGAGTGCATTTGGAAGTACCTGGGTACTGTGATGAGTAAGAATGGAAGTTTAGAGGAGGAAGTGCTTGAAAGGGTGACAACAGGGAAGAAAGGTTGTTGGTTGTTTGAAAGCAGTGTTTAGGAGGAGGGAAGTAAACAGGAAGCAAAACAGTCATTGCATGATAGTATTGTGATACCAACACTAACAAAATGGAAGCGAAGCTTGGACCTTGTTGGAAGGGTAAAAGTAGAGAATGAGAGCAGTGGAAATGAGTTATTTGAGAGGCGCTTGTAGAAGTTACATGGAGAGACAGACTGACAAATGAGGGAAGTGATGGAGCGTTGTGGTGAAGTTGTGGATGGGATAGAAAGCGTTAGGTGATTTGGTCCTGTGGAGGGGATAGATTGGGAGAGCCTAACGAGGAGAGTGCATGTGAGTAAGGTGGAGAAGAGGGGAGAGGGAGAGGGGTAGACCGAGGCTGAGGTGGAGGGACGTAGCGGAGAGACATATGAGAAAGGGGGTGTAATGGAGTTGGGGGAAGGGCAGCGAAACGACGGGGGAAAGAGAGGCGACAAGGAGGTGATTTGTTTGTGGAGCCACCCTTTATGAGATTAAGGTGTCTGGCTATAGATAGATAGACTCTCATAACTAACATCAGTCTCTCGCAGTTATCAGTCTCTCTGTGTCCTGTAAATAACACGTTTCTCCAATATAAAAATCAGTCTCTCAAAAGTAACGCCAAGCTCGAAAGCAACTCCAGATTCAAAAGTAACATCATTCTTCCAAGTAACATCAGAAATACTCACAAGTAATATCAGTCCCACATGTAACATCATTCAAGTCGCATCAGTCTTGCAAGAAACATCAGTCTCGCAGGTAACATCAGTCTCCCAAGTATCATGATTCTTTCACAAGTAACATCAATTTCTGCAAGTAACATCAGTTTCACAAAGTAACATCAATCTCGGAAGCATATCAGTCTCCGCAAGAAACATCAGTCTCACAAGTAACATCAGTCTCCCAGGTGCATCATGAGTCCTCTCACATGTAACATCAGTTTTGCAGACAAATCAGTCGCCAGCAAGCAACATTAAACTAGAAAGGAACAACATTACTTGCTGGAGGTTTGCTCTCATTCAGCCAGTCCCAAAAAGAAGGGTGACCATTCCCAACCCTCTGTCTATCGTCCAATTGCTTTAACATCGTGTGTCTCAAAAGTTTTGGAGTCTATTCTTAACAGAAAAAATTTTAAAGCATTTTTCCTATCACAACCTTCTTTCTGATCGTCAGTATGAGTTCCGTCATGGATGCTCCACTGGCGATCTTCTCACCTACCTTTCAGACTCCTGGTCTTCCTCTTTTTGGGACTTTGGCAAAAGCTTTGCCATTGCACTTGGCATCTCAAAGGTTTTCGATCGGGGTTGGGCATAAATCTTTAATTTCCAAACTGCCCTCTTACGGTTTCTGTCCTTCAGTCTGTGCCTTCATCTACAGCTTTCTTTTCTGGTCGATCTATAGCTGCTGTTGTAGACGGCCATCGATCTTCTAGATCTATCAACAGTGGTGTTCCTCAGGTCTCTGTCCTATCACCGGTTCTTTTTCTTTTATTCATCAATGATCCTCAAAGCTGCACATCTAACCCTATCCATTCATACGCTGATCATTCCACCTCTTCACGTTTTCATTCGGTTTCCGCAACGTCCATCTCAGCAGCTACTTCAACAAACAAGGGATAAGGCTATGGCACACCTAATGTCTGACTTGGCTCGTATCTCTGACTGGGGTAAAAATAATCTTGTTGTTTTTAATACGCATCAAAAAGTCAGTTTTTACACCTATCAACCGACATAAGCTTCCACAATGTTTAATAATATCCAGCTCAATCCTGCATCCTCCTTGAACATGCTTGAGGTTTCATTCACCTGGGACTTATCTTGGAAAGATCATATATATTACATCTCTTTGTAAAATCTGCTTCCAAGAGTTTAGGTGTACTAAGCCGACTCCGTTCCTTCTTTACCCCTGCACAGTTGTTGTCTCTTTACACACGGGTTTTATTCGCCCTGTTTAGAGTACAACTTCTCATGTGTGGGGAGGCTCTCGACATACAGCTCTTCTTAATAGGGTGGAGTCAAAGGGTTTTCGTCTCAACAACTCTCCTCCTCTTACTGACTCCCCTTCAACCTCTGTCTCTTCCCCGCACTGTTGCCTCTATATCTCTTTTCCACTCGCTACTTCAAGGGTCACTGCTAACTCCTCTGATCTGACTGTTTGCATCCCTCCACCTCTACGATACGCACCCGTCTAGCAGCAAACTCTCATCCCTTCTTCTGCCCAACTCTCTAATGCAAGAGTTAACCGTTACTCCTAGTCCTTCATTTATGCAACAAGGGGTCAATTCTGCAACTGTCTCCCTCTGTCAGTATTTCCTACTTCCTATGATCTCCAGTCTTTCAAACGCAGTGTGTCCAGGCATCTCGAAATGAATAGATCTTGAAATTGGCTCTCTTTTGAATTTTTTTCTTTTAAGGCACTGAGGCTCCATGCCTCCTTGGTTCCTTTCTTCCTCAGCATAAAAAAGTAACATCAGTCTCGTAAGTAACATCAATTTCGTAACATCACACTCGCAAGTTGCACCAGTCCTGCAAATAACAGTCTGGCAAGTAACATCAGTCTCATAGTAACATCAGTCTCGCAAGTAACATCAGTTTTGCAAGTAACACCAGTCTTGCAGGTAACACCAGTCTTGCAAGTAACACCAGTCTTACAAAGTAACATCACTCTTAGCAAGTAACATCAGTTTCGCAAGCAACAACAAACTCGAAAGTAACAACAGTCTCGCAAGTAACTTCAATCTCACAAGTAACATCAGTCTCACAAGTAACATCAGTCTTCCACAAGTAACATCAGTCTCACAAGTAATATCCAGTCTCGAGTAACATCAATTTTGCAAATAACATCAACCAATCAAGTAACAGACTCGCAAGTAATATCAATTCTCTCCAAGGGAGATCAGGGTTGCAAGTAACATCAATCTCAAGTAACATCAGTCTTGCAAGTAACATCAGTCTCGCAAAGAACATCAGCCTTGCAAGCAACACCAGTCTCACAAGTAAAATCAGTCTCAAGTAACATCAGCCTCGCAAGTAACATCAGCCTCGCAACTAACATCGTCTCGCAGGTAACATCAGCCTCGCAAGCAACACCAGCCTCACAGGTAACATCAATCTCAAGTAACATCAGTCTCACAAGTAACATCACTCTCACAAGCAACCTCAGTCTCAAGTAACATCAGCCACGCAAGAAACATCAGGTTCGCAAGTAGCATCGGTCTTTCCCAAACATCATCCATTTTCTCAACCACAACATCAACTTCTATGCTTTTAACTCACTCCAAGATTAAATGTTTCTCATCTAAATCTCTAACAAATCAGCAATTCAGGTGAGTGTTTGGCTTTCTACGTGAGTGCCAAGGAAAATAAGTGAACCAGCAACTTGCAATGTGTCTGGTGCAAATGAAGCCACTCGGCTAAACTTGGGTATATGTGTGTGTGTCTCTTGCAAACTAGTGACTAATCTCAGACGCAAAGTTTAAATTGCAAATTCAGTGCAGATCTCTCTCTCTCTCTCTCTCTCTCTCTCTCTCTATCTCTCTCTCTCTCTCTCTCTCTCTCTCTCTCTCTCTCTCTCTCACACACACACACACACACACACACACACACACACACACACACACACACACATACACACACACATTACACACACACACACATACATGACACGCTAACTTATGATTCTTTTCCTCCTACAACAAAGATAATGCCTTAGTTTTAAGCAACTGCTTAAATCTTTGTTTTAAAACTGCAAGATTGACTCAGCGTACGAGTAAGCAAATGCCTTATGGCTGAAGCTGTTAGAAATTGTTGCACCAATAATCCCTTTGCTGCGATAATGATTGTGTGTGTGTGTGTGTGTGTGTGTGTGTGTGTGTGTGTGTGTGTGTTTGTGTGTGTGTGTGTGTGTGTGTGTGTGTGTGTTCAGGTGAGTTTCGACCAAATTACCTGTCTCATGGTCGCGTCTTTTATTATTTTATAAGTTGTGTCAGACGATTTCTTTCATTAGATAGTCACAGGAGAACGAGGGTTTAAAGTTTCTGCCGCAAATCATAAGATTTTTCTCGCAAGCGAAGTACTGTAATGTTTCCGTAGATTATGTAAGTTTCTCGCAATAACGGGAATTCCATATAAAGCGTATCACGAAAGTTAAGTGAGTTGTCAGCCTTTTATGTGTCTTTCGGCAATGCACTGAGTTTCTCGTAGCTCCAATAAGTTTTCCCATAAATCAAGTTAGTTTAATTATACAAGTACCAGTGCCAATAAGGCTTCTTGCATGTAAAATGAGTTTTCTCGCAAACATAACTTATAGCTAATCAAGTAAGTTTTATGTGTATCAAGGAAGCTGCTCGCAAAACAAGTGAAATAATGATAATATTGTAAATCTTTTGTGATTGCAGCCAGCGCTCGGTAGGCAATCTCTTGCAAATCTTATGTTCCTTGCAAAAACATAAACTCCTTGTAAATCAAGTTAATATCCTTAATAAAAATTTCCTGTCAAAATCTGGATGAACCGATTACAGATTGAATGAATCACCAATAGAATCACCTACACATGGGTAGAAACAACTCTAGTAATCTATTTAGGCTAATATCAAACGGTTTTATTCTGCTAAATACCTGTTGGAATCTAAGAGTGCTAATGTTGACACCACTGAACCCTCTTGCGTTCGGAGCAACCCTTGTATTCTGTTTAATGTGTTCATCATCACCATCATCATTATCGTCGTCGTTGTCAACAGCCTGAGGACGGTGCTACCTTTTCAGTCGTTCTCTGACCCAACCTATAGACAGTTAGCCTTTCTTCATCCATCTCCAGTAAATCTCCAAACTTCGTCTCTCCATATTGTTCTTTGTCTACTTTTCCTCTCACTCCATGTATGGGTTGCCATTTCGTTACTGTGGCTTTACATTGGCTGTCTGTTGCACGAGAGATGCGACCTGCCCACATCCATTTTTCTTATTTAACAGTAGTTATTATATCCTCAACTTTCGTCTGTTCCCTTGTGCAAAAAGTTCTTTTCCAAATCTCCATGTGATACCTTCAACATATTTCTTTTATTCCACTACTGAACACTAACTTTACGTTCCGACAGTTCTTGTTGGATTTAACGTTTCTGATCCATAAGTTAGAGCAGAGAGAACACGTTGAGTCATTTACCCGTTTCTTTTAACATAAAGGCAGCCGCTTAACCTTCTTATGCATACTTGATATTACACAAGAAAAAAGGCTCCCTTCTATTAACAGGGTTAGGGGAAAATGACAGAGGTATTAGTTGGAGAAAAACAGGCAGGCTTTAGGAAGGGAAGATGTTGCGTATATCAGATATTCATCTTAAGGTCTTCAGTGGAAAAGTCTTTAGAGAAGGGAACGAAGTTGTATGCGGCCTTCATGGATTTGGGGAAAGCATATGGACAGAATAGGTAGACAAGGAATGTGGAAAGAAAATTAAGAATGTATGCGAGTAAAATGTTCACTTAATGTATGCACGTGAAGAGTATGAGTGAGGGGGGCTAATGCTGCGGTGCGTGTGGATGGTGAATTGGGTGAATTTTTCTATCTGAATGTAGATTGAAACAGGGATGTGACACGTCTCCATGGTCGTTCAGTCTCTATATGGATGGGGTCATAAAGGAGATAAAAGGTAGGGCAGTGGATGTTGGCGCGGCCCTAATGAGAGATGGTAACCTTTGGAAACTTCCTGCTCTGTTGTTTGAAGTTGTTCCTGTTTTGTTAAGTGAAGACGTAGGGGAACTGCAATACTTGATGAAGAATGAATTATGGAGGGTGTGTAAGCAACGGAATCTAAAGGTGAATGTAGGGAGGAGTAAAGTTGTCAAAGTTATTCGGAGAGAAATGAAGTCACTGACTGCACAGTGATGCTGGATGATGGGGGAAATGGAAAATGTGAGTGCATTTACAAGTACCTGGGTACTGTGATGAGTAAGAATGGAAGTTTAGAGGAGGAAGTGCTTGAAAGGGTACAACAGGGAAGAAAGGTTGTTGGTTGTTTGAAAGCAGTGTTTAGGAGGAGGGAAGTAAACAGGAAGCAAAACAGTCATTGCATGATAGGTATTGTGATACCAACACTAACAAATGGAAGCGAAGCTTGGACCTTGTTGGAAGGGTAAAAGTAGAGAATGAGAGCAGTGGAAATGAGTTATTTGAGAGGCGCTTGTGGAAGTTACATGGAGAGACAGACTGACAAATGAGGAAGTGATGGAGCGTTGTGGTGAAGTTGTGGATGGGATAGAAAGCGTTAGGTGATTTGGTCCTGTGGAGGGGATAGATTGGGAGAGCCTAACGAGGAGAGTGCATGTGAGTAAGGTGGAGAAGAGGAGAGAGGAGGGGTAGACCGAGGCTGAGGTGGAGGGACGTAGCGGAGAGACATATGAGAAAGGGGTGTGTGTGAGTTGGGGGAAGGGCAGCGGAAACTGACGGGGGAAAAGGGCGACAAGGAGGTGATTTGTTTGTGGCCACCCTTTTTTATGAGATTAAGGTGTCTGGCTATAGATGGAGATAGGACTCTGCATAACTAACATCAGTCTCTCGCAGTTATCAGTCTCTCTGTGTCCTGTGAATAACACGTTTCTCCAATATAAAATCAGTCTCTCAAAAGTAACGCCAAGCTCCGAAAGCAACTCCAGATTCAAAAGTAACATCATTCTTCCGAGTAACATCAATCTCACAAGTAATATCAGTCCCACATGTAACATCATTCAAGTCGCATCAGTCTTGCAAGAAACATCAGTCTCGCAGGTAACATCAGTCTCCCAAGTATCATGGATTCTTTCACAAGTAACATCAATTTCTGCAAGTAACATCAGTTTTTCACAAGTAACATCAATCTCGGAAGCATATCAGTCTCGCAAGAAACATCAGTCTCACAAGTAACATCAGTCTCCCAGGTATCATGAGTCTCTCACATGTAACATCAGTTTTGCAGACAAATCAGTCGCGCAAGCAACATTAAACTAGAAAGGAACAACATTCTTGCTGGAGGTTTGCTCTCATTCAATGCCAGTCCCAAAGAAGGGTGACCATTCCCAACCCTCTGTCTATCGTCCAATTGCTTTAACATCGTGTGTCTCAAAAGTTTTGGAGG
>NC_136955.1:25316112-25361002 GCF_032717465.1 Coenobita brevimanus
GACGGTCGCCACCACCTACCACCAAACCTAATCCAACCTATGACAGCAATCTCCCAATTTTAAAAGCAAGTGTTGGGGACGCAAGATATGGCCAGCTACTGGTAGACGTCAGTGGAATATTTATTCATTCTAAATCCTCAGCATTCATTGTCTTTATAAAAATGCCCAGTAGCTATGGCACGGTACTCCAGGAAAAATAACAAATAACCTGTGAAAGACTCATTTCGATGGAAAATATGAAAAGGCCGCGCGTGTTTGGTAATGAATTAATGAAAAACCACAGCAATACCAACCCTGATTCCACTATGGCTTAAGTTTAATGTGTACTAAAAAAAAAAAACAGCAGTACCAACCTTGATTCCACTGTGGCATGTTAATGTGTACTGCCGAGAGTCCCAGCCACAAGAATGTGTAGCAGTTCAGTCATGGATGGCAGATAACTTGGTGAAGAGGTGGACACGGCCAGAGTTAAGTCACTAGCAGCTGCAGTCCTTTACTCACATGTTATGATGAGGCATTTAAAGGAGAAGGTTGACGAATGAGAACGTAAACAAACTTCTAAATCAGTGTTTATACACTTATTTCCCTATCAGTCTTCGTTCGGGTACTCTAGATACTAATGTTTCGTTATAGCGTACACTTTTAATGGTGAAAATAGCTTATTCCTAGAGGTTTTTGTGGTAATTTTCAGATTTGGCACATAAACACATCCTTCCCGACGAACAACTCTGTGATTTATGGACAGTGTTCGGATGGCCTCCTTGTGTTGATGTTTATATATATTTTTTCCATTAGATCAAGTGAATTTTCACACATTACACCACATTTCTGTTTCAAGATATTTTTAAAAGTGTTGTGATAAATAACGACATCAGATATTCCCTCCCAGTGAACCAGATTATCAAAGCTTGTATTATGGTGTAAAGGAATCGACCTCTGCCGAAAGAATTTCTTAACCATATTTTTTAGCAGAAAATGAATACTAATCATTGTTATCCCTCTGGACCTTTGATCAACATGTATTAATATTATTACTGCTGAACTTATATGGTGGAATATAATCTGGTAGAATTTAAGGAATAGTATGTGTTAAGAAATGAGATGATGTAAACATAACAACGTGGGGCATTTCCGGTGTGTCACCCCAGCTGACTTCACAGGATTTTATTCAGTAAGAGTGAGTGTTAGAACCCTTAGAATGTTACTGGGAGAGACCCTGACATGTACTGAAGGAAGAGTGAAAGAATAAAGGGGAAAATGAATGAAGGGGAGAATGTATTGACAAAATGAATGGAAAAATAAAAGGATAGACTGGAGGGAAGAATGAAAAAATGAAAATGAAGGGAAGGATGAAAGAACGTCAAAGTGAAGGGAAGAATGGAAGAAGGACAAAATGCAGGGAAGAATAAAAGAACGACAAAGTGTAGGGAAGAATGAAAGGTTAGATAAAGTAGTACAGATAATGAATACACCCAACCCATTCACTACAATGCCGTGTTGTTTGGGTGTATTCTCGCTGCCTTCACACGATGATATTCAGTACATGAGAGGCCTTTGGTAGTGAAGGGGTTAATGAAGGCTGTATCAAACCCAGCCAGACAGAAAAGAGTCATGGAAGATACGGTAAATAAAATCGTCCGTAGGCAACAAGAATGAAGGAGAAAATAGTGGTAAAGTGGTTGGAATAAATGCACAAAGGGTGGAAGGATGAGGGAAAAGGAAATACTGAAGATATACATTAAAGCAGTAGTATTCTGTGTGTGTGTGTGTGTGTGTGTGTGTGTGTGTGTGTGTGTGTGATCCCCCAAATATCACAATTTTTCAAGGGCATGGTTTTTGGTGTAATGCGACCTGTGTAAAATGTGCAATTACATGTGCAGCTCTGACACCTAATAATGTTAATTGTGTTGGCAATGGACAGGGTTGGGAAAAGTGCATCTCAGACATTATATACCTGATTCACCAAGTTATGTGTGTTGTGAAATGCTGACTGATTAAATACTGAAGGATATATGCAACTTTTATGCCGAGAATAGTATATAAATTGTATGTGTGTGTGTGTGTGTGTGTGTGTGTGTGTGTGTGTGTGTGTGAGAGAGAGAGAGAGAGAGAGAGAGAGATTCTTGTAATTTCGAGCTGGATATGCAAGCCAGTGTATCGCCCATTATCCTCCCCTCTTCTCCTTTATCCTCATATCTTCCTTCATCGTCCGTCCTCTTACTCTCCTTTATCATCAACCCTTCCCTCACCTTTCATCCTCTTCATTTCACTCCCTGTGTCTCTTTTCCTTCACTTTCCCTCCTCTTCTTCTGTCTTATCCTCATCCCTTCCTTCATCTTTCATCTTCTCTCTCTCTGTCTCTCTTATTTCGTCTTTCTTAATTCTTGTCCTTCTTTCTTTCTCTCTTCCTTCACCTTTTATCCACTTCTTCGCCACTTCCTCGTCCTTCCTCTCTCCTCACTGCGCCATAAACTACTTGAACTGGCCATTCCCTGTCTCACCCCTGCTTGCTCCTTGTCCCCTCTTCTTCTTCCTCTTTCTTTCTCTTTCTACTGCCTTCTCCTTCTTCCTTTGTCCTATCTCCTTGCTATTTCTCTGTTTCTCTTCTGTTTCCCTCCTTTTCTTTTCCTCTTTGTCATTCCAATTCCTTTCTTCTGTTGTCCTCTCTTCTTCCTGTCTCTCTTCTTGTCCTCCGTCTCCCTCTTCCTCTTCTTTTCCTTCATGTCTTTCCCTCTTCTTTTCATGTTTTGTCCTGTCTTCTTCCCTTCTCTCTTCTCGTCTCCTTGCTCCATTTTCCTCCTTTCATCTGCTTTTCTCTCCCATTCTTAAGCTTAAATTGAAAAGTAAGTTGTTCATTTAAGGCCAAGTTATGTGAAAAAAAAAAAAGGGTAGTAAAGTCTGTGTGTTCGGTGTATCCGTGTAACTACGTACGATAACTTGTGTGTACCTCTCTCTCTCTCTCTCGCCATATAACTCCCGACTCACTCTCGACCACCCCGACCCCAGCCAGAGACAATCGAGCGTATATGTAGATGAACCTGGCGGGGCGGGGGGAGAGGGGGAGAGGGGAAGGTTTGGGGTTGGGGAGACGGTTTGTGGAGTGGGGTTGGGGAAGGAAGGTGGGGTGAAAGGTAGGAAGAAGAGAACAGAAGAAGGAAGGAAAGGAGAAGGGTAGACTGGAAAGTGGGGGCAAAAAGAGAGGAAACATAGAGGAGGCGAAGGGGTTGGGGGGGAGAGTTTGTAGAAAATGGAGGAATAAAAGTGGGGAAGGGAAGGAGGGGGAAGGGGAGGAAAGGAGGAGGAGGGTCAGTATGTTCTGTACATTACCGGAGCACACGATTGAGGGGGAGGGGGACTGGTAGGAGAGGGGGAGGGGATGGGGCCAGGGGCTGTACCGGCATCTCTCCCTCTCTCCGTCATCCCTCTTTCCTTCATATTCCCTCCATCTCCTCACACACACACACACACACATTAATCGATGTATCACTTGAACACATTAATGTCTTGTTAAATTGGTGTCAACCATAACCGCATTATTTTCAAACCTAGTTCCACCGAGTGCGAACCGTAATGGAAAATAACACACGGGATAGAAATTAGACGTTCTGTATCCTAAACAGTGTTCGGATCTGCACACTGATCGTTCATCTCTGCAGCTCGCCTTCCTCTTTGTCATTCATTTCCATCATATTGTCCTGAGGCTGTTTCTATCATTCACATCCCCGATAACTAAGGGTGTATCTTTTGTACTATGAATAGTGAAACAAGACGAAGACATCCCCAACCTCTCTCCCCTGCAACAGCCCCCCCACCTCCCCCCAGCCCCTGCCCCTCCTCCTGTCTATTCTTTCAAAGGCGGAATGAACAAGTGTTGTTGCTTAGTGCGATTAAATATTGTATTCTAGTAATTCTTATCATCTTTTCTTAACAAACTCATCGTGTTATAATTAAATATAGCTAAAAACTATACATAACTGAGCCGTAAAAAGTGGCTTATTGACTGTAATTATTCGTGCTGTAAATGTGATCGGTAGCAACTTCAGTTGAGCTTGTGCATCGCGCATGTCTGTAGCATCAAGTGTACCAATGCTTCCGATGCACTCAGTGATTGAGAGGTGATATTTAATTTTATTTTCTAATATTAGTTGTCTAGGCTTGTGAAACTCTCAGAACCACTTTGTATTAATCCCGAAATGCAGATAGATTAGTCAGTAGCCTGTGTGGTTGTGTTTGATGCTTGTGGATTACGTAGCACGTTGGATTGTTGCAGGTGATGTAACCGACTTGTGACACGAGACGGTTGGCACACCTGCGTTGCCCACCACGTGCCACCTACCCTGCTCCAACCAAAAAACTTGTTCCCGTCTCTTCCCGCAGGTGGCGTCGCAGAAGAAGGTATTCTTTAATTTGTGTGTGATATGCGTCTTGTCGTGAACTTCGAGAACAAGAGTGACTGTGGACCTGATGGCCTCGCTCTGGTGTGAAGAGACGGGGCCTGACTGAGGTCCTGAAGACTCTTAAGGCCGGTTCACACGAGCAAAATCTCGGTCTTTTTTTTCGCCGATTTGCGGGAAAAAAATGCCGATTTTCGGCAAGTCTACCGGAAAGGTGTTCACACGTACGGGGACTGAGTGGCAGGAACGCGGCATCAGTGTTTACAAACAAAGATGGACCGCCGTACTCGTACCAGGTGTGCAGCCCTTGCACTTGCACTTTCTCTACTTCAAGATGAGCCGTCACGCATCTGGACTCGTCCGTGGCTGTCTAGGAGAAAAGAAGAGAGTGTGTATTACAGGCTGGTGAGGGAGCTCAGCTTGGAGGATCCCCAAACTTTAAATGAGTGGATCCGTCTTAACAAGACCCAGTACCACCACTTGCTGGGGCTTGTGACACCCCTCATCGAAAAACAAAATACACAGATGAGGGAAGCTGTGACTGCTGGAGAACGTCTGATGATCACTCTGAGATATTTAGCTACAGGTAAGTGTATGTGTTGCAGTTAAGTTGATGCCCACCCACAATTTTTACCATACAGTTTAGGTTTTTCATTCTGTTGTTGATATGATTCATTCACTTATGACCTCCAGTTATTTAAAAAATAAAAAAAATTGTGAAGGTTATGACCACCCTCTATAGTATATTTCCTGGTTAAAATTACTTTTAGGATCAGTTTTGTTTTGAAATTCAGACCCTGGCTTTCCTGGTGGTACTTGATGTTATTTTGACCTTCATTTCTTTACTAATTGCTTCAGTTAGAACACAGTTGTTACTGAACAAATAGTTTTCTGTCAGTTTGTTGCCCACCCACAATTTTTACCATACAGTTTAGGTTTTTCATTCTGTTGTTGATATGATTCATTCACTTATGACCTCCAGTTATTTAAAAAATAAAAAAAATTGTGAAGGTTATGACCACCCTCTATAGTATATTTCCTGGTTAAAATTACTTTTAGGATCAGTTTTGTTTTGAAATTCAGACCCTGGCTTTCCTGGTGGTACTTGATGTTATTTTGACCTTCATTTCTTTACTAATTGCTTCAGTTAGAACACAGTTGTTACTGAACAAATAGTTTTCTGTCAGTTTGTTGCCCACCCACAATTTTTACCATACAGTTTAGGTTTTTCATTCTGTTGTTGATATGATTCATTCACTTATGACCTCCAGTTATGATGGAAATTTAAAAAATAAAAAAAATTGTGAAGGTTATGACCACCCTCTACAGTATGAGCTTAATTCTTTACAGAGATTTTTGGTCTGTCTCAGCGAGGGTTAGGTTCAGTTCAATAGGTTTATTTACTGAACAAATAGTTTTCTGTCAGTTTGTGTGTGTGTGTGCTTTTGAACCACAGTACCTACATTATTATTTTTGGTTTAAGTGCAGCTTGTGCACTGTCCATAAACAAATATTGCCAGTTAGCAAAGATCAGAATAGACTACAGGTAAGGAAGGTTCCAACAGGTAAAGTAAGGTTAGGTTAGGTATTCACGCAACACTAATAATTTTTTATCCTATATTTTTCTCAGGTGAGTCACAGAAGTCCTTGGCGATGCAGTTCCGGATCAGCAGGAACCTTGTCTGCGCCATCATCCCAGAGGTTTGCCGGGCCATCTACACAGTGCTGAAACCAACCTATTTGAAGATGCCAACCACAGAGGAGGAATGGCGCAAGATAGCACATGATTACTTTACACAGTGGAACTTTCCCATGTGCATCGGAGCGTTAGATGGGAAGAGAGTTCTACTTGAAAAACCATCAAATTCAGGTTCAGAGTACTATGACTACAAGGGTCATTTTAGTTTAATAATGTTAGCCTTAGTGGATGCTGATTACAAGTTCATTTATGTCGATGTAGGTGCATGTGGCAGGGCCAGTGATGGAGGAGTGTGGGACAGATGCTCTCTGAAGGAGGCAGTGGAATCAAGAGACAATGTCCTACAAATTCCTCAGCAAGGAAACATCCCTTTTTCTGACAAGCAGTGCCCGTACGTCATTGTAGGAGACGATGCCTTTCCGTTAAAAACATATTTAATGAAACCTTACCCAGGAAGGAATCAGTCGGTAGAGGCAAGGATTTTCAATTACCGTCTTTCTCGTGCAAGAAGGACATCTGAAAACGCTTTTGGGATTCTCTCAGCCCGTTTCCAGGTGTTCAGAACTCCAATAAGAACATCTCCAACAAAAGCGAAGGATGTAACCCTTGCTGCTGTAGCCTTACACAACTACTTGAGAATAAGCTCAAGAGATGCATATGCACCTCAAGAAATAGTTGACACAGAGATCATTGATAAGGGAAGGCTTCAGGAAGGGCAGTGGCGTCAGCATCCTCTTGGTGGAATGGAAAGACTTCCAGTAGTTGCCAGAGGCCATTCTGCCGATGCTAAAGAAGTTAGAGAAAGGTTGAAGTTATATTTCAACCAGGAAGGGCAGGTTCCATGGCAAAACACTATGTGCAACATGCACTAGTGCAGGTTGCATATGGTGTCATGTTAACAAGAGGTGCCAAATCTCTGATCATGCACTTTTGCTCACAATATTCATCTAGCCAGCTCAAGCTCTTGTCAGTTCCCTAGCCTCACCAACTTCCAAATCTCTCTTCCTCACACACTTATCCACCATATCTCTAGACCTTCTCCTTGGCCAACAGCACCTCCTCACTCCTTTTTTTCCAAAAATTACAGTGATATAAAAACCCCGTGACACTATCCACTCTGTATTCCACATACATTCCTTAACTTAACAGACAACTGTAAAGAATGAATGAAGGATATTAAATGATTGTATAATACAATGTATTTTATTATGGAAAAATAAATGAATGATTTACACAACATCATTTCCTCTTCCATCTGAGTATGAGTGACAGAGGAGTGGCAAGGGAAATGGTTTCCTGTCCACCAAGAAACCATTCCATATGTTGGATGGTAACGATATATCAAAATTATGGCACTTGATGGTTTAGGGGGTAATTATGGGCAATCGGAATGAGCCTGTGCAGGTTTATATACAAGGGAATGGTGGGGTTTATTGCTCATGTAATGCCATGGGGCAACGCATGATTGGATGATGATGCAGATTAATGCACTGTATCTATAACAAAAGTTCCTTATTTAAAATGCTCCTTCATAGCGCTAGCAGCCTGCATCACCTGTAATCCATATGCTACGTGGTGTTTATCTGGAATGTCACGAAAACAATGGTCAATAAATATTGCTACCGACTCACTCATATTTTTTGGCTGCTGAGGTTCTTGCGCTTTTGTTTCGTTGGCCAAAGTGATTAATGAATCAATTGCACGTGACAATTGTTGTGATTTATTCTTCTTGCCTGAGGTGCTCGCTGACCCAGGTGTGGATAACTTCCGCTTGGCTGGAGTACTAGATGACCTGGGTGCAGAGCTCTCAGGCACAGGCAGTCCTTGCTCCTTTGAAGAAGTCGAAGAAGACTGTGAAGTTGATGCTGCTGGTGAAGATGCTGCAGTTGGGACTGCTGGTGAGGATGCTGCAGTTGGGACTGCTGGTGAGGATGCTGCAGTTGCTGGCGAGGATGCTGCAGTTGGGACTGCTGGTGAGGATGCTGCAGTTGCTGGTGATCGATACGATTCTGCAGGCGATGGAGCTGCACTTACTGCTGACAGCCATGTCGAAATGTCAGTGTCAGGTTCAACAACAACAGTGTTGTCCCTTGGGTTGACCTCAATGGTTGCTACAACATCTTCCTGCAAAAAAAAGATGTCAAATATTAGTGATGAGCTTATGCAATACCCTGACAAAATGGAAATGAAGAGCCTGTCAAAGTAATGCAAATCATGATATCTATGTGAAAGTGTTAATTCACAACATAGCTGTACTGTATAATATCTGCGATTCAAAAAGTTTGGTCCAAGCCTATTATACCAACCATATCAAACAGCAAAGACACTATTTTACTGAGTCAGCACTGACAGTGTTGGCACTTTAGTTGAGTCAAATATTAGTTATCAGCCTATGCAATATCCTGACCAAATCGAAATGATAAAAGAACCTATCCAAGTAATCCAAATCATAACATAATTTCTCTGCAAAAGTGTTACTTCATAACCTAAGTTTACCGTATAGTATATGCAATTCAGAAAGTCTGGTCCAAGCCTGTTATACCAACCGTATCCAACACCAAAGAGGAGATTTCGCTGTCAGAGTCAGCATTTACAATGCTGTCACCTGGATTCACATCCAAAGTTTCCACAGTGTTTACCTACCAAAAGATGTCAAATATTAGTAATGAGAAAAAGCCACAACCAGACAATACGGAAATAACAAAGCCTATAAAAATAAAGGAAATCATAACATAATTTCCATGTGACAGTGAAAAAAAAAACATTACTATACTGTACAGTTCTGTACATGAAGTTAGACAATTTAGGTCCAAGCTATGTATAGGGACTGATTCAGAACAGTACTGCATATGCAGTTCAATAATTTGTATTCCAACCTTATGTCTAGGGGCTGAACAAGGACATAAACATATATGAAATAATCGATCAAAATCCGAATAAGCCTACAGCATTCTTGTACCCCTATCGGTGTAAATACAATGTGAAGCAGCTTCAATAAAGAAAAATATGGCAGATTGCTGAAGCAAGTAGGTACATGCTTATGACAGTGTGACAATGGATACTAGACTACTAACCCTCTCCTGATTATGCATGGACCAGCTGGGCTCTGAAGAGAAATCACACACATCGGCGAGGAACAGGAGGTAGGGAAACAATTCCCACTTCACTTCCACCTTCCCTTCAGAGCCACTCGGTGCAGTCCGGTGGCTGCTGTACTCTTTCATAAAATATGACTTCAGGTACTTAAATTTCTGCCGTACATGATCTGTAATAGGAATGAAACAGATCTGTAAGAATTATCACCTCTCATATGGGACAGTGATGAAGTTTAAAGCCACCACCTTCAATGTTATGTTAGCTTTAGTTAATTTTCAATGGTTATTTTAGTACATTTATTTTATAAAGCTTTTTACTATTGTAGAATATATTCTAGTGAGGTACAGGCATAGGCCTCAATCAGAAACTGTATAATAATCATTGGAGTGAAGGTCTGGATCACTGGAATCACATTAAAACCAGTGGGTAAACATTTTATGGAAAGCCCATAGATTGGCATGAACTTAAAATAACCCTTTTATAGCTTTGTAGGCTTAATTCTTAAAGTAATTCCACTCTGCACGCTTAACCTGGCTTAGCTTAAATGGAACAGGACTAGACCTAACTTTGGATTTTTGGAATGTGTATCCAGGTGCCTCTTGTTAGGTAAAGGCATGCTACAATAATTTTAGGTAAGGCAGAGTGAGCTGACGATTGAGGCTATTATAAATTATTATAGAAATATATGAAGAGAAGGCTTACCTCCAGTCAAATTTAAAGCTGAAAACTGTGACCTTAAAGTAAGAGCCACATCCATAAAAGTCTGCCGCCGAATCTTCGTTTTCAGGTACAGTGGATCTCTAGGGTGCCAAATATGTCTGTGTACTTGAATCAGCTCACACAGAGCTACAAGCATCTCCCTGGACCATGTAACTTCGGCAGGCATGATGGATAAACTTGCGTTGGCCACGCGTGAAGTCGAAATGGTGGTACAGTAAACACACAAAGATGTCGTATTCGTCTTCGTTCCCAGAGCTTTGCCTTGTTCGGTGCTTCCATTTTAATCGGCCCGGCAACTTTCTTCCGATTCCGGCAAAAAAAGACCGACATGTCGGTCTCTCCATACCGGCGAAAAAAGTTGCCGGAATTTCTACCGGGAAGCAAATTCCGGCAAAAAACGACCGAGATTTTGCTCGTGTGAACCGGCCTTTAAGGTGAACTGCCCGGCCGCCACCCCGACACCACCGGCAAGGTCAGCCATTTTGATCGTCCTACATTTTGTAAGCTCACGCTTCTTGATAATTACCTCTTACTGTAACTTCCTTACCGGTTTAAACTGATTGCATTCATCATGTCGTTATTATCTGGATGTTCTGTGGAATAGGGGAGGTATTATTATTATTATTGCTGTACAGTTAAATCATCGTTTACGATAGTAAACGCTTCCCTAGCCTACCTGCCGGCTTGTGTCGTGTTATTTTCTAAATGTGATAATGACAATTTAGAAATGATTAGCTGGATTTTATATATTTTCTTCCCCCTCCCTTATATTCACTTTCTTCCTCTTCTTCCTCTTCTTCCTCTTCCTCATCTTCCTCTTCCATCTCTTCCTGTTTCTTCCTCTTCTCCTCTTTCTCTTCCCCCTCTTCCTCTACTTCTTCCTCTTCCCCCTCTTCCTCTTCTTCCTATTCTTCTTCTTCCTCTTTATCCTTTTCCTCTTCCTCTTCTTCCTCTACCTGTTCTTCCTCTTCTTCATCTTTCTTCTCCCTCTTTCCTCTTCCCCTTCTCCCTCTGTCTCATCCTCTTCTGCTTCCATTTTTTCCTCGGTCTTTCTGTTCCTCTTCTTCCTCTTCCTCATCTTCCTCTTCCATCTCTTCCTGTTTCTTCCTCTTCTCCTCTTTCTCTTCCCCCTCTTCCTCTACTTCTTCCTCTTCCCCCTCTTCCTCTTCTTCCAATTCTTCTTCTTCCTCTTTATCCTTTTCCTCTTCCTCTTCTTCCTCTACCTGTTCTTCCTCTTCTTCATCTTTCTTCTCCCTCTTTCCTCTTCCCCTTCTCCCTCTGTCTCATCCTCTTCTGCTTCCATTTTTTCCTCGGTCTTTCTGTTCCTCTTCTTCCTCTTTCTCCCTCCTCTTCTTCCTCTTCCCTTTCCTCTTCCTCTTTCATTTCCTCTACCCCATCTTTCTCTTCCCTTTCCATTTGTTCGTCTTCCTGTTCCTCTTCCTCTTGTTCTTCCTCTTCCTTTTCCTCTCCCTTTTCTCTTCCTTCATTTCGTCCTTCCTCCTCCTCTTTTTCTTCCTCTTCTTCCATTTTTTTTTTCTCCTCCTCTTCTCGTTTCTCGTCATCCTCTTCCTCCTGTTCCTTTCCTTCCTTCTCTGCTTTTACCTCTTCCTCTCCTTCATCCTGTTCCTTTTCCTCCTCTTCCTCCACGTCTTCCTGCTATTCTTCCTCATCTTACACCTCTTCCTTCTTTTCTTCCTCCTTCTGCCTCTCCTTCCTCCTCTTCTTCCTCCTGTTCTTCCTCATCCTCTTCCTAATCTTCCTCCTGTTCTTCCTAATCTTTCTTCTCTTCCTGACCTTCCTTCTCTTCCTCTTCTTCCGTCTTTTATTTCTTTTTTTTTTCCTTTCTCTTTTTCATTCATCTCATTTCCTTTTATTTTCTCCTACTTTCTTCTCCTCTTCTTTCCTCTTTCTCTTTGGCTCCCTTTTTCTTCTCCACTCTTTCTCCTTTCGTCTCTCTCCTCTCCATTTTTTCTTCTCTTCTTCCTTCCGTTGTCTCCTTCCTTCTCTCATTTCTTCTCTCCTTCTCTCTCCTTTCATGTTCTTTCCTTTTTCTTCCTGCTCCATCATTCTTCTTCCTTACCTCCCCTTTCTTCACTCCTTTCTTTTCCTTCTTTCCATTCTTTTTCCCTCCAGTCTTCCTTCTCTCCTTTCTTCTTTCTTCCCTCCTTTCTTCTTTTTTCTCTCCTTTCGTCGTCCTTTCTTCCTTTTCCTTCATTCATCTTCCTTACCTTCTATTTCTTCTCTCCATTCTTCATTCTTCTCTCCTTCTCTCATTTCTTCGTTCATCTTTCTCCTATATTCTTTATTCTTTCTTTTTTCTCCTATATTCTTTATTCTTTCTTTTTTCTTTCGTCTTTCTTCCTTTTCCTTTGTTTTCCTTATTTCTCATTTCGAAAGAAAAATACAAAACGAAATGTTTCCTGAAAATAGGCAGATTTTGAAGGGACTCTGTTGATAGATTTCCAAACTTTTAATATCCTGTTCCTGTCTCTGGATCCCTCCCGTCCCATGTATTTGGGCAAGAGAGTTAGCCTAGTATGATGGTAATTCTGTCAGTTAACACTCGCTCCCCTTTATTAACTTACTTGGGCCCTTTTGGTTGGCTTCACAGTCGTCTTTGGTGATGGTAGGAGGAGGAAGGGAAATGGTTTGAGTGGAAGGAGGAAAGAAGAGCTAGTGGAGAGAGGAAAGGGGAGTTAGGAGGAATGGGAGGTGAACTGAGGGAAGGGAAGAAGTGATGCCAAGGAGTTTGCTGAGGAGAGGAAGGAGAACTTGAGGAGCAGGGAGTGCGGTTAAGTTCTTGGAATCAACTAGTTCTTAGCAAGCCGAATAAAGTCGACAGGAGAGAGCCAGACCGAATTTAACACCTTTTCTACGTGAGAGCTGCCCAAACCTAAAGTATAATCATGTGTGAATAACAAGTAAAACATGAAGGACGTCATCATTGGGAAGAGGTTATGGAAATTGCCTCCCCTAAGCCGAAGAATATCAGTCAGTAGCGTAGGTAAGATAAACACGAGACGTCACCTCCATTAGAGGCTGATGTATATATTGCCATCGTAGGTAATGGGGTAATTGAGGTAGAATACAACACCCTGAATATGAGAACTCTTCTGAATAAAATTATCCGGAGTTAGCCAGCATAAAATGAATAGAGATCATCGTAGTGACGGGATTAAGGCCTTTCACGGTACTGTGTGTTAGTATTCCATGTGTAATCCACTTGATTGAGGATATATTGTGACGCATAGTCCTAATATTCTAAGTGCATTATTACATTTCCCTGACATTAAATCCTTTCGGTACGATGACGTTCAGCTTAATTTGTTTGTGTTGTTGCCGCCACTTTTCTCTCAGGTGAACCCCTTCAATATGGTTTGTTACGTGTGGCCGATACGCAATGCTTATATTCATATGTAATATTCAGAATCTTTAATATTCATTTATTAGTACCATGCGTAGCATTCTGTGAACGAGTTTATAAATATGAGACTGCAGGAAACAGCCTGGCCCAGCTGTGTGTGGATGTTTTTAAGAGCTGTTTCGAACCACCTTCCTGTATCTGCTCACTGAAACTGAAAATGTTTTATTTAGCCAAAAACATGTATACATTAAGAACAATAAAAAACGTGAATATTTCATTGGCTGAGCCTTTTGAGAGAAAAACTCTCGTAAAAGGCACCTGATTTGCAACACTCTTGGGTTGCTGCTCTCTGTTTTGGCTATTTCAAAAGTATTTAATAAATTAAAAAGATAAGCAAACCTAACACAAATAAGTATATAGGCAAGAACACTCACCAAAACAAACATTCACACCTACAGTAAGCAACAATAATCGTGTCGTGAAATTTGGTGAAAACATAAGCTAACGGGCTAAGCGTCTGATACATTCGGCCGTCTGTCATACAGACGGTTCATAATGTTTCACGAGTTTCATTTAATCTTCGGACAAAACCGCAACACTACTACTGTTGCTCACTGTACATTCACAATATATGCACACTCGTACACTTGCATGCACGCATGCCTGTATTCACAATACATGCATGCACACACATGCACACACACAAATGCATACTTGCATTGATGATACACATACCTTAATACAAATGATCATATTCACATTCATTGTACAGTCATAAGCAGATTAATTTTCTCTCCTGAATTATTTTATATGTAGCATAATATTAGAGGGATTGAATTATTTGTTTATATTGTTGTATGGAAGAATACCTTAGGGTAGCTGAAGAGCGATTTATTGAATAACTATATACGAATACATATTGAATACTAAGTTAATTACTTTATTGTCCTGGCTCTAATAAACCATAATTAATTGAGACCATACACCTTGGGGGAAGCAGCCTAGGTATATAGATGGATAGATAGATAGTGTATCAGTGCCTGTGTGTATCAGTGCCTATTAGTGCCTGCGTGTATCAGTGCCTGCGTGTATTACTGTGCGTGCATGCGCTGATCAGTGCTTGTATCAGTGTTTGCGTGAATGAATATGTGCGCACTCTTTCAGCCTCTTCCATTTTGGACTGAAAGAATCGTTCCATTTCCTCCACTTCCAAACCCAGCATCCTCTCACGTTTACCTCATTCAGTTGCATGCACTCACCTCTGCATCATGTTATCTGTCTCTGCCTCCTCTCTGTCTCAGTCTCTCTCTCGGTCTTTCTACCCTTCTCCTTACCTGATTTCCTCTCCTCAGTTTTCCCTGTCCTCGTAACTGATCCAATCTCTCTCTCTCTAAATCTTCCTCTGCCTGTGCCTGTCTCTCTGTTAGTCTCTGCTTCCGTCTGTCTCTTTCTTTGTCTGTCTCGGCAGTTCCACTTAAGGTGAAGAGTTTTGAGATGTCATAAGTTGAATAAAATCTCGTGGTAGTTGCAATAATTAAATCTAGTAGACATCGTATTGAAGGGGTTCATTATAGTGTGGATACCGGCAAGCAATTTTATTCATTTAGGAAGCATACTTTCCTAATTGAAAGGGTGAGCTTTAGTCTTCACTTCCCCCTCATTACTGTTAGGTCATCGGATTGAAGGTTAGATGTCATAAGGTTTTGGCCCATATTATATGTGACTCTTGAGATTTCCTAACACGTTTTCCATAGCGAATTATTTTGTACATTACACCTTGGTGTCATTCTGAAGGTTACTAATGGAAATTGTGTCTATATCAAAACAATAAACGCAACATACTAAAGAATCCTTAAGGCTTAATACACATAAATCCCTAAAAAAAAAAAAAAAGGGTGCTATGAAACCTGTGTCGCTTGCCACTGCGTCGTGAGTGTTTGTAAAGATATTATTCACTGACTTTAGTAAGTGGTTTGTGAGAACTGGTATGTATGTATATGCACTTGAATGTCCACACGTACTTGCTGCTTCTATTTCTCTGTCTATCTATCTATCCATCATGCTATCTATTATGATTTGTAATTATAATATCGAGTCCTGACATATACACGCTACGTCTCCAATCCTGGCTGAAAGAATTAGGGGGTGTCAGTGTGGGTAGCACACACGTCTACATGTGTATTCTATTCACACGTACACACACACACATGCTACTCTACATATTCTGTTCACACACATGGTACTCTGTATGTGTATTCGGTTAACACATACAAACACATACGCGCACACACACTACCCTATGTCTGTCCTGGCCTGAGTGTAAGTGTAGTCTATTCATAAACCCACACACATGAACAGCTATTCTGTGTGTCCTGGCCTTTGTGTGTATGCATGTGGATATCAGTCAAGTACACACGTTTGCACACACACACACACACACACTACTGTCCTGGCCTTTGTGTGTGCATGTGGGCATTACTCAAGTACACACAGCTTCAAGCGCGCGCGCGCACACACACACACACACACACACACACACACACACACACACACAACCACGTCCACCTCCTGCGATACTTGACTTTGGAAGGACCGACCAACAAAAGACCGCAATGCATAAACCACTTTGACCATGCAGTAAATTTAGGCGTTTCGACAGGGACCAAGACTCTTACGAGAGAGTGAAATAGGGAGAGAAAGACTGAAGCCAAAACGTAGGTCACAGAATCAGATGGGAGGAGGGGGTTGTGTTTATAACGCTCTCTGAGTCTTATTTTAAGCCAGTCTTGCCTAACTTATCTATATTTGCTCGAACTGAACCTGGCCTAACCTCGAGTGACCTAATTCAACCTAAAATAACCCAAACTAAATTAACTTAACCTCACCTAACCCAGTCTAATTATATTTAACCTCACTATCTCACGTAACCTCCCCATACCTAAACTAACTAATTCTGACGCAGCCTAACTGCATCTAACCCTGCCTAATCCTACCCAGTCTCACTTAACCATACCATACCCGACCTAACGAAACCCATTCAAGCCTCAAATGACCAAATCCAACCGAAACCTAACCCAGGCTAACCCAACCCAGTAGAACCCAACCCAAAATATATCAAAACCGAGCTATTCTAAAGCAATCTAACCTAATCCGTCTATATCTAGTCGATCTGAACCCAACCCAACCAAAAATTATCTAATCAGACCAAACCCTGCCCAAAGTGACCTAACCTAACTTTCGGTCGCCCATAAAATCGCTATATTAGAAATTATGCTCTCTGAAAGTCTACGGGTGTAACAGTCCAAGTTTCGCCGGTTCTGTGTACAAGTAGAAGATGGTGTGTGTGTGTGTCTGTCTATGTGTGTGTGTATCTGTGTGTGTGTGTGTCTGTGTCTGTGTCTGTGTGTTTACGGTGTGTGAGTTGTGTTCTGTAAAGAAAAATTTATCTCTCTCTCTCTCTCTCTCTCTATATATATATACACACATCTTTACTCCATGCTACTCTGCATATTTATTCTGTTCACACACATGGTACTCTGTATGTGTATTCTGTTAACACATACAAACACATACCCACACACACACTACCCTATGTCTGTCCTGGCCTGAGTGTAAGTGTAGTCTATTCATAAACCCACACACATAAACAACTACTCTGTGTGTCCTGGCCTTTGTGTGTATGCATGTGGATATCAGTCAAGTACACACGTTTGCACACACACACACACACACACATATATATATATATATATATATATATATATATATATATATATATACACACACACACACACACACACACACACACACACACATACAAACAGGTACACGTTCACAAACACAGACACAAAGACAACCTAACACAGAACCACACCAGCATCCCACCACACGTCCAGGCACACAGCCATAGTTCTGCACAGTCTCGCCTCCAAGGACACACGCTATCCCTCCACACAAACACCCACTCCTTTACATATCCAAATCTACACACGTAGCCCTATCGCCACCTACGTAACCTCAACCTCACCTCCACACACGTAGTTCCACCTCAGCAGACGTAACCCCACCTCCTATCATTCGTACACTATTACATCTTCACAAATGTTGATTCATATACACATACATATCCATAAATCGACACACAAAGTTCTGTTTCTATATACATAGCCATACCTTCATATACATGCAGCTGTCCCAGAACACATAAGGCCACACCGTCCCACACACTACTGCACTTACACACATGCTGCAGATTCACCTTAGACACTGCTATATTCCCCCCCCCCCCACACATATTTATTAACATACATACCCAAACCTCCATCCACAAAGGATCACTATGAACTCGGCCATCCCTCCAAACGCAGTGTCCCTCCACGACGCATACACAGGCTCTCCTGCATACACACAGACAATTCAACACACACACACACACACACACATATATATATATATATATATATATATATATATATATATATATTGCCCAAGGTATTCTGTTGAAGGCTTACATGTTTTTATGCTCTCGAGTTCCTTTTTCTTTCTCTTTTTTTCCAGTGTTGTAGTTCTCGTTGGCTGTTTTGTGTTTGCTCTCTCTCTCTCTCTCTCTCTCTCTCTCTCTCCTCTTTGGGGTGTTTATGCTCCTCTCCTGAACAGCTGTCTTCCTGAACTAAATCAAACAGAAAGGTAACGAACTCTCTCCCATCCATAAAACTGAAACCTAACAATATTTCCCCATACATTTCAGCGTGTATGATAGTTCTGAGTAGCCAAAATATATGTTTATGCTAAAAAAAAAGTTTAAATATATTTCTTGAAATGTGAGGTGCATAGTCATTTCACAGCTCTGTCTTCTGTTCAGTTGTTAAAATTTAAACAGAAAGTGTTGTATTTCACAGCTCTTCGCCTTACTTCAGAATGCAAAATATAGTGGGAGTGTAAATATTCTATGTTTACCTCGCTATCACTGTTCAGATTTCACTGCCTGACGTCTGTGTTGGTACCAGGACACTATCAAGCATTGTCTTGCCTTCCATGTATGCATTTCCTGCTTTCAAATCACTATTTTCCACTACTTCTCATTAATAATCTTTTGTCTTTCTGTCTTCCACATTTGCATTTCCTACTTCAATTCACCATCTTACACTTGGTCATTAAGTAACTTATTTTCTCCTTCCTCTTTCTTGCTCCCATCCCACGCACTCTTTCAGCCTCTTCCATTTTGGACTGAAAGAATCGTTCCATTTCGTCCACTTCCAAACCCCGCATCCTCTCACGTTTACCTCATTCAGTTGCATGCACTCACCTGTGCGTCATGTTCTCTGTCTCTGCCTCCTGCTCTCTGTCTCGGTCTCTCTTTCTGTCCTTCTACCCTTCTCCTTACCTGATTTCCTCTCCTCAGTTTTCCCTGTCCTTGCAACTGATCCAATCTCTCTTCCTCTAAATCTTCCTCTGCCTGTGCCTCTGTCTCTCTGTTAGTCTCTGCTTCCGTCTGTCTCTTTCTTTGTCTGTCTCGGCAGTTCCACTTAAGGTGAAGAGTTTTGAGATGTCATAAGTTGAATAAAATCTCGTGGTAGTTGCAATAATTAAATCTAGTAGACATCGTATTGAAGGGGTTCATTATAGTGTGGATACCGACAAGCAATTTTATTCATTTAGGAAGCAACCTTTCCTAATTGAAAGGGTGAGCTTTAGTCTACATATCCCCCTCATTACTGTTAGGTCATCGGATTGAAGGTTAGGTGTCATAAGCTTTTGAGCCATATTATATGTGACTTGAGATTTCCTAACACCTTTTCCATAGTGAATTATTTTGTACATTACACCTTGGTGTCATTCTGAAAGGTTACTGATGGAAATTATGTCTATATTAGGAAACCATTTACTATGCTGGGTTGTAACCATATAACCAGATTTTGGCGCCTGGTGGGTTAGTGGGTAATTGTGATGTTCCAATTGGATTGAGCCGGTGAAGGTTTATATCCCAAGGGGTTGTTGGGGTTGATTGTTTATGTAATGCCACTCAGGAATGAGTGAGGCTGGTCACTCTCATCTTAAATGTCGGGACCAGTTGCCTACCCTTGGGCTCCTATACTCCACATGGGGCAATGTAGGATTGGATGATGGATAGATGGATGAATTATTATTAAAAACATCTTTCATTTGGTATTGCCAAGTTATTTAACTCATGTTGTCTCCAGATGATAATGTTCTTGCTGCCAACAAGCTACTTTTGTTAATCAAGGTTTGAAAGGAAAGAACTAATGTATAGTATATTTTCAGGTGTGTGAGTTGACTGAGCCATGGAAACCGCCTACAGAGAGGGAGCAGGGGGGGAGAAGAAAGCCAAATTAATACCAACCAGCTGCCACGTTAATACCGGCCAGCTGCCTGGACAGGAAACCAGAAGTTCCCTTTCTCCTACGGTCTACCATCCTCCTCATTTGGAATAGGGAGTTGAGGGAGAAGGAAAGGGAGACTGAGGATAAGGTAGGAATGGAGAGGTATATGAGAGGGGGGGAGCAGTGAAATGGCAGGAGACAGGGTGACTTGGAGGCAATTTGTTTGTGGCCACCCCTTACAGGATTAAGGCGTCCTGCTATAGGTAGACAGGTAGTGTAGATTTATTCAAACCAGAGACCAGTATCTCATTTTGGTGTGTGTTTGATTTTTTGCTGAGCAGATAGATGATGATTGGATGACATTTGTATGGGGGAGTACATGATGAGGGTTGACAGCACTTATTTAACTTGAAAAGTTGGATGGATTATTGGATGGTTTTTATGAAATGCATGTGTGTGGATAGTTATGCCTGTGTTGTGGTATCAGGATTTCAGAGGCTTGAATGATGTGTGGGGATGTGGCCCATTAGGCATGCCATTGAGACTTAGAGTAGTTCTCGTTATTCTTAAAGTAGTTATTATTATTACTATTATTATTATTTGTGGTAGGCGGGGGTGCTCACCATCCACTCACTCGATGTAGTGCTGTTCTCGGGTGTCTGCCCTTTCCTCTCCTCCATCCTTCTTTCCTTCTATTCTCTTGTGTCTTTCTTTCCTTCATTCTTTCCTTGTCCTTCTGCCTACGGGTGACTTTACATTCCCTCTTCTGGTTTTCTTTCCTTCATTTTTTCCCCTTCCTTCAGCCTGTGGGTGACTACACTGAGTGACAAGTCAAATGGTTTCCTGTGCACCAGGAAACCATTTACTATGCTGGGTTGTAACCATATAACCAGATTTTGGCGCCTGGTGGGTTAGTGGGTAATTGTGATGTTCCAATTGGATTGAGCCGGTGAAGGTTTATATCCAAGGGGTGCTTGGGGTTGATTGCTTATGTAATGCCACTCAGGAATGAGTAAGGCTGGTCACTCTCATGTTAAATGTCGGGACTAGTTGCCTAGCCCTGGGCTCCTATGATCCACATGGGGCAATGTAGGATTGGATGATGGGTAGATGGATGAATTATTATTAAAAACATCTTGCATTTGGTATTGCCAAGTTATTTAACTCATGTTGTCTCCAGATGATAATGTTCTTGCTGCCAACAAGCTACTTTTGTTAATCAAGGTTTGAAAGGAAAGAACTAATGTATAGTATATTTTCAGGTGTGTGAGTTGACTGAGCCATGGAAACCGCCTACAGAGAGGGAGGAAGGGGGGAGAAGAAAGCCAAATTAATACCAAGCAGCTGCCTCGTTAATACCATCCAGCTGCGTGGACTGGAAACCAGAAGTTCCCTTTCTCCTACGGTCCACCATCCTCCTCATATGGCATAAGGAGTTGAGGGAGAAGGAAGAGGAGACTGAGGATAAGGTAGGAATGGAGAGGTATATGAGAGGGGGGGATCAGTGAAATGGCAGGAGACAGGGTGACTTGGAGGCAATTTGTTTGTGGCCACCCCTTACAGGATTAAAGGGTCCGGCTATATGTAGACAGGTAGTGTAGATTTATTCAAACCAGAGACCAGTATCTCATTTTGGTGTGTGTTAGATTTTTTGCTGAGCAGATAGATGATGATTGGATGACATTTGTATGGGGGAGTACATGATCAGGGTTGACAGCACTTATTTAATTTGAAAAGTTGGATGGATTATTGGATGGGTTTTATGAAATGCATGTGTTTCGTTTTCGTTTTCGTTTTTAAAGGCTCCAACATGCTTGCATGTGTCGGCTTTGGTCACCTAATGGCGGCTCTCCACGCTGCACAATGCATTGGAGCCTCCCTGTTCAGTCCCTTATCCCTAAGGTCACACTTCATGACCTCGTCCCATGTCTTTCTTGGTCTACCCCTCATAACCCCACCCCCAATATTAACAGTTCTCACCTTCCTCACCCAATTATCATCCCCCATCCTCTTCACATGTCCAAACCACCTCAAGCTACCTCTCCTCATCACAACACCAATACACTCCAGTCCCATCCTACCTCTCAACTCTTCCATTGTAAACCCAGCCCCTCCAGGCCTTGGACGCAGGGACGCACTGCAGATCCACCTAATCATTGTCATTTCTGTATGTCTGAGCCAGTGAATGTCTTCCTCCTTCACTGCCCAGGTCTCACTGCCATACAGCATTACACTCCTAACACATGCTGCATACAAAGACCCCTTAGCACGTAGGGAGAGCCCTTTCAATGTCAGGAGAGGCAAGAGCTCCCTGAACTTCTTCCAACCACTTTTCACCCTAGCCACAGAGCTAGCTCCAGCCCCACCTCCAGCACACAACATGTCTCCCAAATAACAAAACTCTTCCACACACTCAAGAGATTCACCAGCAAGTTCAATCCTTTCACGTTTGACAATCTCCACCTGCTCACCCCGGCACGCCATACACATAAAATCAGCATTATCTCGCAGTCTACCTCTGATACCACTACATCTCTTATGCACCCATTTATCGCACACACCGCACAAGATGGAATTACTTCCCACGCCCTTATGGCAAACTGCACATGGCCACTCTCCCTCGTCTTTGACAGTACCGCCACCAACCCTAGATATCATCACTTTTGTTTTAGCTGCATTTACCCTTAAACCCTTTTGCCCCATACCATCTCTCCACTTCCTAAACCTTTCCTCCGCCTCCCTTTCATTCTCTGCAATCAACACCAAATCATCAGCATACAATTCCCATGGGAATCCTTTTCTAAAGTCACGTGAAAGGGCTTCAAGTACCATGATAAACAACATGGGACTCAAGACTAACCCCTGATGCACATCAGCATTCACGGAAAACTCATCACTCAAATCTCCATTCACTCTCACCTGGGTGTGAGGACCCACATACATGGCCATAACCACTCTAACCAGCCACTCCTCCAAGCCAAGCTTTCTCATTGCCCACTTCACCACCTCTCTAGGGCCTTTTCCAAATCAACAAAAACGAAATAAAGATCTCTTCTTCTACCAATATATATTTTTCCTGAAGCTGTCGAACAATGAATATGGCATCAGTGGTCCCCCTACCTGGCATAAACCCAAACTGCATCTCATCAATATTCACTCTTTCTCTAATCATACCTTCTAAAACTCTCTCCATTACCTTCATTATTTGATCTAAAAGCTTTATACCTCTTTAATTTCCTCTTTCCAGGGCATCACTTTATACACATTTACAATTACACACTTCAGCCAATCATCTGGGACAACACACTCATAAATAATCCTGTTTATCAGGTCAGTGACTAAACTCACCCCTATATCGCCTGAGGCCTTCAACATTTCGGCAGTCAACCCAGACACACCTGCTGCCTTCCCCACCCTCATCCTGCCTATTGCCTCACTCACAGTAGCAGTATCAATCAAAGGCCAAGGGCCAGACACTGGATCTGCTGGCTCCAAACCTTCCCTGTCCCAGTCAAACTCCTCATTCAACAACTGGTTATAATGCTCTCTCCATGCATCTTTAATATCCTCACTGTTCACTACTACCTTTCCTTCATCATTCTTCACACACTGCTCACCTATGATATCCCGATTATCCCTCTTCACCTGACCTGCCACCCTAAATATATTTTTCCTTTCCCCATGATTTAGGTTATCAAGTAATTGTCTCTGTGACTCAGACTTTGCCCTGTATACCTCTCTCCTAGCCCTACGCTTGGCAGCCAAATATTCCTCTTTGCTACCACCCTTCTTCCATTCCTGGAAAAGCCTTCTTTTCTCCTTAACTGCAGCTTCTACACCCTCATCCCACCACCAAGTTACTTTATGTCTTGGTGGTCCTCTTGTCCAGCCACATGTTACATCAGTAACTCTCAAGAAATATTTCTTGAGGGCTCTGAACTGTTCATTAACGCCTCTGTCTGCAGCTCCCTGTTCAGCCACCACTCTCCTCAACTCGCTATAGAAGGCATCCCTTACTACTTGGTTTTTCAGCTTTCATATTTTCCTCCTAGGTACACCCGCGAACCAAAGTTTCGGTACCCCCCTCGATGGAAGGAAGTTGAAGTCAGGGTTAGAGAGAGGGCAGGTTAACGGACAACCGTGAGTGGTACTTTGGAACTGAGCTACGAGGCGAATATTGAGAAACCTAATGACACTGGATTCGAAACATTTCCATGCAATTCACCTGCAAAACATTATGCGTTCGTAACATACATACTGTAATATATAACATAGACTACTGTGCTATCATGGTGTCCTGTGATACTGACCCATCTGTTTCGGATCCTCATCACACAAATAAAGCACCGAGCCAGTTGTATATAAGTTGCAACTTGTCATTATAACTGCAGTCATAATTTTTGTGAATGTTATCCCTGGATTGTCTATAGCTATAATAAAGAATGATTGTGAATTTAATGTTGATTTTCACAGTAGTTGTGCGAATGGTTATAAATGTGGCAATTATTTTATGTGGAAGACTAAACCACATTGTGATGGACAGCGGAGAGCATTCGCCAATAATTTACTATAACCAGATGAAATTAGATGTAAACAACACAAAATATTATGAGACAACGAAGACACAGCTGTGGTATCCTGCTCCGCCTTGTTATCAAGGCCTTAACTGTGGCTTCACTTCATACATGCATTATTTCCCTTCAGTCGCTGCCTCTTTTATTACTCTTACTTCCCGGTATCCTCTTACTGCGAGTCGTCATATTCCTTGGAGGGTTTCTTGTCGTCTGATCCTATAACCCCTACTGTATTACATTATTCCTCACATCATCACTCCCAGACAAACAACGTTAGCACAAGACTGCTGAATTTGTTAATACCATTATTGCCACTGCCACTACTACTGTAATTCCCTGTTTCATGTTGTGTCTAATTTCCCTCACAGTACTACTACTGCTGCTCCTATTACTACTCCACTATAAATCTGTATAATGATAAATATGATTGTTCTTATGTCTGTGTATCTGTTAATCATAATTATTGTCCCTGTCCCACCGTCGACAACTCGTCACTGACCCGGCATTGCTACTCCAGTTCCCACCCACAGTGGAGTCTACTCCTCCCCCACTCCGACACCACATTACCCTTCACCTCATCCTTGGGGTAGAAGGCCTGTTGTTCACCCTTTACCTGTGAATATACGTGGCATGCATTAATGATAAAAAAGAAGGCATTTAAGAGCTAAACGCTAATCGGCCTCTAAAATATTCTGTTTGCCAAGTCCAAACTTTAGGCCATATATTGATACCAAGAAGGTTTTACGTTGATAACTCAAGCCGTTCATGAGATATAATAGGAACACACACACACACGCACACACACACACACAGATGCAGTTAAAAACATGATCGCTCCGCCTTCTAAAGGTAGGCAATAATAATGTAATAATAACAACAACATCGTAGATGTGTACTGTAGTGTTCCTAACATTACACTTAATAACTGCAGACCCACACGTGCTTATATTACGGAGCACTGATATACGAGTATTAACCACAAAACCGACCACAGACCGTTCTTATCATTACCACTGCACCTTCCCTATAGCACTTCACCATGGTAATACAACCCACTGTAGTCCTCTGTGAGATCACTACACGTGTTTGGGAAAAATTACAGTGCACAACATGCTACAAACCACTAAAATAAGCATATGATGTTTCACTGACATCCATCAAATAGCCTAGGAGAAGTTACTGGACAAACAAACAAACGACTGGACACAGACAGACAGAAGCAGAATGTCTCGCATCGGTATGTAACGACCTGACAAAACTCTTGTGATCCTGCATTGCAGGTGTCATCACAGTAATAATAATAATAATAATAATAATAATTAATCACATGCTATTAGGCACGATACTGAGAAGGACACACACTGGCATGGCATGTGTCGACGTAATGCAGAATCTGTTTGCCATGACAGAAGGTTGGGTTGCGGTCAAACATTAATTTAGTATTACTAAAACCCTACCATCACAGCATATTATGGCACTGGTTGGTTTTATATGTCACAGCTGTTTTCACTTGTTTTATCAGGGAGATTATGGTGTTTGTCCTCCTCTGTATCATGGATATTAACATGTGATTACTACTACTACTACTACTTCTACTACTACTACTATTATTACCACCACTACAACTACTACTACTACTACTGCTATTACTACGATTATTATTATTATGATTATTATTATTATTATTATTATAACTTTGATGACACCTACAAAGCAGGATCATAATAGTTTTGTCAGGTTGTCATATACCGATGCAAGACATTCGGCCTCAGTCTATGTCCAGCCGTGTGTTTGTTCGCTAACTTCTAGGCAATTTACTGGATGTCAGTGAAACTTTCATGGGTTGTAGGCATGTTGTGCGCTGTTATTTTTCCCAAACATGTGTAGTGATCCCACAAAGGACTTCAATGGGTTGTATTACTATGGTGAAGTGCTACAGGTAAGGTCCAGTGGCAATGATAGGAACAGTCTGTGGTCGGTTCTGTGGTTAATATATCAGAACTCCGTAATATAGGCAAGTTTGGGTCTGCGACTTTTATAAGTATGTAATGTTCGGAATACTGCAGATGTATGTTGTTGCTGTCAATTTTATAATTATTCTCATTAACCCTTTAACCGCGGGCATTGTTTTGCCCCGACTGTCCTCTCCCGCGGGGGTTTCGACCAAAATGTAAACAAACTTTAAACCTTTATAACTCTGCACAGAATAAATCTAGAGCGAAAAATAAGGTACCATTAGAAAGTACTAACCTTCGGCTTTGCAATGATGTAGGTTTCATGATTTCGTTGACTATCACTGGATGGGCAGTGCCATTAGAAGTGAGCGATCTAAAATCACTATTTTTCGCTCACACACCATTACCTTCACTCATACACCATTACCAAATGCCAACCTCATTCTGATAATAATACTATAAACATATATGAACACTGCACATACGATAAACACCCACTCTGTGTTCACTAAGGCAGGTAAAAGGCACTGTAATTACCCGCACTTCACTGCCACATCACCGGTGTTGTAATCACTATTTTTCGCTCACACACCATTACCAAATGCCAACCTCATTCTGATAATAATACTATAAACATATATGAACACTGCACATACGATAAACACCCACTCTGTGTTCACTGAGGCAGGTAAAAGGCACTGTAATTGCCCGCACTTCACTGCCATATCAGCGGTGTTGTAATCACTATTTTTCGCTCACACACCATTACCAAATGCCAACCTCATTCTGATAATAATACTATAAACATATATGAACACTGCACATACGATAAACACCCACTCTGTGTTCACTGAGGCAGGTGAAAGGCACTGTAATTGCCTGCACTTCACCACCACATCAGCAGTGTTGTCACTCACACAGCTGGACAGATACTGATGCGTGTTTGGTCCGGGGGTGGGGGGGGGGGCCCGGGGGGTGGGTGGGGGGGCCCCCGGGGGGAGGAGGGAGGTGGGGGTCGGCTGGAGTGAAAGAGCTTAATAGCTACTCTCCCTTGAAACAATTGGAGCACGGAAAAATGCAGGGTATTCAAAATATTCACAAACATTCGAGAATGACACCCGCGGTTTGGTCCAGTTTTTGCAATGTCATTCTGGAATGACACCCGCGGTTAAAGGGTTAATGCATGCCACGTATATTCACCGGTAAAGGTGAACAAACAGGCCTGGTGGCCCAAGAAGGAGGTGAGGGGGAAAATGGTTTGGAGTGGGGAGGAATAGAGCTCATGGCTGGTGGGAGAGAGGGCCCAGAGGGGGTGGGCCGCAACTGGGGTAGCGGTTCGGGGTAAGTGACGAGTTGTGGACGATGGGACAGGGACAATATGATTAACAGATACACAGACATAAGGACAATCATATGTATTATTATACAGATTTATAGTGGAGTAGTAATAGGAGTAGCAGTAGTAGTACTGTGAGGGGAATTGCAGTAGACACAATGGGGAAAGGGGGAATTGTAGTGGCAGTGGCAATAATGGTATTAACAAATTCAGCAGTCTTGTGCTAACGTTGTTTGTCTGGGAGTGATGATGCGAGGAATAATGTAATACAGTAGGGGTTATAGGATCGGACGACAAGAAACCCTCCAAGGAATATGACGACTGCAGTAAGAGGATACCGGGAAGTAAGAGTAATAAAAGAGGCAGCGACTGAAGGGAAATAATGCACGTATGAGGTGAAGCCACAGTTAAGGCCTTGATAACAAGGCGGAGCAGGATACCACAGCTGTGTCTTCGTTGTCTCATAATATTTTGTGTTGTTTACATCTAATTTCATCTGGTTATAGTAAATTGTTGGCGAATGCTCTCCGCTGTCCATCACAATGTGGTTTAGTCGTCCACATAAAATAATTGCTACATTTATAACCATCCGCACAACTACTGTGAAAATCAACATTAAATTCACAATCATTCTTTATTATAGCTATAGACAATCCAGGGATAACATTCACAAAAATTATGACTGCAGTTATAATGACAAGTTGCAACTTATATACAACTGGCTCGGTGCTTTATTCGTGTGATGAGGATCCGAAACAGATGGGTCAGTATCACAGGACACCATGATAACACAGTAGTCTATGTTATATGTTACAGTATGTATGTTACGAACGCATAATGTTTTGCAGGTGAATTGCATGGAAATGTTTCGAATCCAGTGTCATTAGGTTTCTCACTATTCGCCTCGTAGCTCAGTTCCAAAGTACCACTCACGGTTGTCCGTTCACCTGCCCTCTCTCTAACCCTGACTTCAACTTCCTTCCATCGAGGGGGGTACCGAAACTTTGGTTCGCGGGTGTACATAAGTCCTCTTTTTCATCACTTGTTCTTTAAGCACCATATCACAAATCAATAGTTTGTGCTGCTGCACACACTCCTCACTTCCTATAACTTTAACATCCCTCACTAACCTCCTATCGGCCCTCTTAACCAGAAAATAATCTATCTGACTGCTATTTCCCACAGACTCATACGTAATTAACCTACTGTCTCTTTTCCTAAAATATGTGTTGCACACAATCATGTCCGTTGCCTCCCCAAACTCGAGTATCCTTTCCCCTTCTGCATTCCTTATACCATATGCACATCCCCCATGCACTCCTTCATAACCTTGTGCTGCTTCACCTACATGACCATTTAAGTCCCCTCCCAAAATCACTATCTCATCATCCCGCATACCACCCACTACACGTATTAAATCATCCCAAAATCTATCTTTCTCTGATTCATCCAATCGTGGCTGTGGAGCATATGCCGATATAATCACAGCTATCTTTCTTCCCAACAGAATTTTCACTACCAATATCCTATCGTTTACTCTCAAAACATTCATAACATATTCCACCCATTTCTCCGCAACCATCACACCAACACCTCCATATCCGTCTGTCCCCCCCTGCCAAAACAACTTATAGCAACAGTCCTTCCCAACAATCTTTCTGGCTGATCCACGCCTGTACCGGACTTCCTGCCAACACGTCACATCCACCCACCTCCTACTGAATGCCTCAACGACTTCCCCTGCTCTTCCCCTCAAACTTCCCACATTCCATGAACCCACCCTCATCCCCATGGATGATTTACTGTCCTCAGGCTTGCTTTGAAACTTATTTTGTTTTGTCATCTTCAGTATTAATAAAGGGGGACAGACACAGCACAGGTCCCACTCACTGCACAGTCCCAGGTCCAGGCAATGGATCTGGGACCCCTAGCCCACCAGCTTACCAGTGGCTGTGGTAGTGGCCTCAGGGCACCCTGCCAGGACAGCTGTAGGGACACCCTCCAAGCGCGTCTTGGCACTGCAACTATCCCGCCATTATACACCCACTGATAGGGCAACCTCCTGGGGCGCTACTCCCAGGTTCGGGCCCCTCTCTATTAGGCATAAGCGGCAGCCTAGGAACCGCAATGCCCTGTACCCTCTAGCACAGGCTCGAGCCCCATCTCGCCCTGGACCCATGATCTATGCCGGCGGAACCCCCGCCACGCCTCCCCCAAGAAGTCCGCCACTAGGTAACGGGGGCGAAGTTTTCTGGCCACATGCCCTTGCTGGCGCCAACCCCTGTAACGTAGTGGGATACGTTGTGTGAAATGTAAAGTGCATGTGGTGTAGTGCATAGTTAGTTAGAGGAAATGTTTGGGAGAGTATGCTGGTCTACTCTCCATGTTACTGTCACACTGAAAAGGTCAGCAAAGGGGGATGGTTAGATAGCTAGTGAAACAGGAGCTCCAGCTCTCCCTGTCTCCAGCAATCCCATTCCCCTCTGGAGTACTACCCTGTTCGGCCCGTGCTACGGCCTCCTCCTGTGTGTGGATAGTTATGCCTGTGTTGTGGTATCAGGATTTCAGGGCCTTGAATGATGTGTGGGGATGTGGCCCATTAGGTATGCCATTGAGACTTAGAGTAGTTCTCGTTATTCTTAAAGTAGTTATTATTATTACTATTATTATTATTGTGGTAGGTGGGGGCGCTCACCATCCACTCACTCGATGTAGCGCTGTTCTCGGGTGTCTGCCCTTTCCTCTCCTCCATCCTTCTTTCCTTCAATTCTCTTCTGTCTTTCTTTCCTTCATTCTTTCCTTGTCCTTCTGCCTACGGGTGACTTTACATTCCCTCTTCTGTTTTTCTTTCCTTCATTCTTTCCCCTTCCTTCAGCCTGTGGGTGACTACACTGAGTGACAAGTCAAATGGTTTCCTGTGCACCAGGAAACCATTTACTATGCTGGGTTGTAACCATATAACCAAATTTTGGCGCCTGGTGACTTAGTGGGTAATTGTGATGTTCCAATTGGATTGAGCCGGTGAAGGTTTATATCCAAGGGGTTGTTGGGGTTGATTGCTTATGTAATGCCACTCAGGGATGAGTGAGGCTGGTCACTCTCATTATAATTGTCGGGACCAATTACCTAGCCCCGGGCCCCTATGCTCCACATGGGGCAATGTAGGATTGGATGATGGATAGATGGATGAATTATTATTGAAAACATCTTGCATTTGGTATTGCCAAGTTATTTAACTCATATTTTCTCCAGATGATAATGTTCTTGCTGCCAACAAGCTACTTTTGTTAATCAAGGTTTGAAAGGAAAGAACTAATGTGTAGTATATTTTCAGGTGTGTGAGTTGACTGAGCCATGGAAACCGCCTACAGAGAGGGAGCAGGGGGGGAGAAGAAAGCCAAATTAATACCAACCAGCTGCCACATAAATACCAGCCAGCTGCCTGGACAGGAAACCAGAAGTTCCCTTTCTCCTACGGTCCACCATCCTCCTCATTTGGAATAGGGAGCTGAGGGAGAAGGAAGGGGAGACTGAGGATAAGGTAGGAATGGAGAAGTATATGAGAGGGGGGGATCAGTGAAATGGCAGGAGACAGGGTTATTAAAGTACTTATTATTATTACTATTATTATTATTTGTGGTAGGTGGGAGCGCTCACCATCCACTCACTCGATGTAGAGCTGCTCTCGGGGGTATGCCCTTTCCTCTCCTCCATCCTTCTTTCCTTCCATCCTCTTCTCTCTTTCTTTCCTTAATTCTTTCCTCATCCTTCTGCTTACGGGTGCCTTTACACCCTCTCTTCTGTCTTCCTTTCCTTCATTCTTTCCCCTTCCTTCTGCCTGTGGGTGACTCTACACTGAGTGACAAGCCAAATGGTTTCCTGTACACCAGGGAAACATTTACCATGCTGGATGGTTGTATCAGTACACGGCTAGCACCAATAAATATTATGTATTCTGCTGTTTTAGTATAACTAGACCACCGTGTTGGATCGACGACACTGTCTGTAGTATACGTCAGCTACTGCCGTCATTACCCGACACTTCCCACCAAAGGTCCTCTGCCACTAGAAGGTGGAAGCTGGTCTGTTATTAAGTGGTAGCGTAAGGTGACAGAAATGAGCAGATTAAATCTCTCTTTATTGGTTACAGAATAATATAACTGCGACCCGAGAGCTATGTAAGAGCGATACCACCTCCCTTTATAACTATAAAACGGCTTCTGACGCTGTATGCTTTCCAAGCCGACTAGGGGCGCGGTGCTGAGGTCAGCTAAAAGTGAGGTGCCGAGCATTACATATACTCTGGGCTTATGCAAAAAGTAGAGATAAATGACAACTCTACTAGCACATTATACACCTCTATAAAATGGTATTAAGTACATTCACATATACCAACATAGTAAATGGTTCCCCAGGACTTTACACTTACGCACTATTCAGATATCTTTTCACTTCTCCTAACCTTCATTTTATAATTGAAACAGGGTGGCCCTGATGGTCTGCCATCCACCTTCTTTCTATACCACAGCTAACAGCGAAATGATATTTGGTTGTTCATCATTCACACTTCATTACACACTGTTAATTATGACTAAACAGCTTTAAAAATTATTATGTACAATGTGTGATACTACAACTTCATAGGGAAAAAGATGTTGACACCAGAACATGGTAATCATATAACCAAATTTTTGTGCCTGGTGACTTAGTGGGTAATTGTGATGTTCCAGTTGGATTGAGCTAGTGAAGGTTTATATCCAAGGGGTGGTTGGAGTTTATTCCTCACGTAATGCCATTCAGGGATGAGTGAGGCTGGTCACTCTCATCTTAAATGTTAGGATCAACTTGCCTCATTGACCGATGTAGGATTGGATGATGGATGATTTATTATTATTATTATTATTATTATTATTATAACCAGTTAAAGTACCTCATCTTACATGGGGGGAAAAGTGCAGGATTTTTTTTTTCTTTTGGCTGTGACATCTTTTATTTTGCCAAAGGGACCTGTAGTATGGGGCCTTCTGCTGATGTCATATAGTTTATACTTGCTACCACCAGACTGTTTTATTCATATTAGGAGACAGCCCTCTCTGTGAAGAAATTAAGTCTATCTACAACCCCGTTTCCTACTACCTATTTATCTAAACTGCTATCTTTTCATATTCAGTCTTGAGTAGTAACGAAAGAGTAACACAAGAATAATACTAGTCATTAAGAATTATATAAATAATGCAGAACCATAGGATTGTCATGTTCTGCTGCAGTCCACAATCTTCCTTTCTGGGAATAAGGAAGTACATGAGGGACTATTACCAGGGAATTGAGCCAGACAAATGATGTCAAATGGATTTGTTCATATTTGTTCTCGTGTACTAGTAGCTGTAGTAGTTGCAACCCCAGGCCCATCAGAATATGAATTCAGTGGATGGCAGGCTGAGTTACCCTTCTGTAGTCCACCTTTCTCCTGTTGGGGGATAGGGAAGGCAATCCCCCCTTTCATCCTAGTAGTGCCACTCCAGCACCAATACATTAAGAGTTAACTAAGATCTGTATTGAACACCTCCACAGACAAAGAGTTAAATTATCAACAGAGCTGAGATTATCTCCTAAAAACCTGCCACATTTTCAGGGGCTGCCTGTGAAACTTGTGTTGATGTTTCCGTTGTTGCTGTGTTGGTGTTACCACTGCCGACGGGGTTAGTGATGCTGCGATGGGGTTAGTGATGCTGCGATTGATGTCGATGCTGCGATGGGGTTAGTGATCCTGCGATTGATGTCGATGCTGCAGTGGGATTAGTGATGCTGCAATGGATGTCGTTGCTGTGATGGGGTTAGCGATGCAGCAATCGATGTCGATGCTGCGATGGGCGACAATGCTACATTGGGGTTGGTGCTGCAGGCTCCTTGCAACACAGTGACCTTTAACCTGTGGGGAAATTAACTGGTCAGAAGAGGTTACCCTAGGCCATCTGTCTTCAAATCTTATCTACTGCTACTACTACACCTACCACTACAACTACGGCTATTACCGCCCTTCTGAAAAGTGAGTTAGAAAATTTTTGGTTTGTCCACCTTGACTTGGCAAAGATTTGTGTCATTTACAGCCCAATCCCCAAAGCCCTGAAGCAGAGTAAGACAAGGATGGCAATACTTTCACTTTGCATCCTTTCTAAATCACTCTTAGCCAAGTTGAGATGTACAGAGTATTACAGTTGCTCCCCTACTTATGAAATTTTAATTGAGAATTCCTCACCCCATCCTTGGGTGGGAAAAGGAGGCAGAGCTGTTGATAATGATAATGCCTAATGATGAGAGCTAATGATAATGCCTGATGATGATAATTAGGATTAGTGGCAGTGGCAGCCTCAGTAGGCTAAGTAGATCTTTCCACCACTAGAGTATACAGTGCCAGTTAACTTAATCTAGGTACTCATATTACTTGCTCATTGAGAACAGCGACAATGATGATGATGCTGATGATGATAGGATAGGATGCTGCAGTGCCAGGAATCAATCCCTGGCACTATGAGGCCATGAGTTTTGTAAGAATAATACCACAAGACCTAATAAAATCTCAAGCGTGGAGGGTGGTGGAGTGACTATTGTTGACTGGTTAGTAAGATTGTTGAATGTGTGCTTTGAGAAAGGTATGGTGCCAATTGACTGGGCAAGTGCTTGTATGGTCCCGTTGTATAAAGGCATGGGTGATAAGTATGAATGTACTAGCTTTAGGGGTATAAGTCTGTTGAGTGTTGTAGGTAAGGTGTATGGTAGAGTGTTAATTATGAGAGTTAGAGAGGGTACAGAGGGAGTGATTGGTGATGAGCAGTGTGGCTTTAGGAGAGGGAGGGGATGCGTTGATGAGGTGTTTGCTGTGAGACAAATGTGTGAAAAGTATTTAGCGAAAGGTAAGGATGTGTTTTGGGCATTTATGGATTTAGAGAAAGCGTATGATAGAACTGATAGGGAGGCTTTGTGGACTGTCTTAAGATTGTATGGACTTGATGGTAGGTTACTAAAAGGGGTGAAAAGTTTTTATGTAAACAGTAGAGCGTGTGTAAGAGTGGGAAATGCTGTGAGTGAGTGATTTCCTGTGAGAGTGGGGCTACGATAGGGATGTGTGATGTCGCCTTGGTTGTTTAATATTTACATGGATGGTGTTGTAAGGGAGGTGAATGCAAGAGTTTTAGGTGGAGGTCTGAGTCTGGTGAATGTTGATGGTGGAGAGTGGAATCTGAAGCAGCTGCTGTTTGCAGATGATACTGCACTGGTGGCTGATTCAGAGGAGAGATTGAGACAGTTGGTAGAGGAGTTTGGAAGGGTGTGTGAAAGGAGGAAATTGAAAGTAAATGGGAATAAGAGTAAAGTGATGAAGTGTACGAGGTTGGTAGATGGTAGGAGGATGAATATAGTTTTGAATGGCGTGTTGCTTGAGGAGGTAGAGTGTTTTAAATATCTAGGGTCACATGTTTCTGTGGATGGAAGAATAGATGCAGAAGTGAAGTTCGGAATAAATGAAGTAGGAAAGGTGCTGGGAAGAACGAAAAAGTGTTTAGATGTCGTTCGCTTAGAATGGACGTAAAGAGAAGGCTGTATGAGGGTGTTGTGGTACCGACTGCATTGTATGGGGCTGAAACATGGAATATGGGTGTAGCAGAGAGGAAAAGTTTGAATGTAATGGAGATGAGGTGTCTGAGGTGTATGTGTGGAGTGACGCGTATGGATCGAGTGCGGAATGATGAAGTGGGAAGGAGAACTGGAGTTGTTCGGGAGATGGCTGGTAGAGTTGAGCAGAGGGTGTTGCGATGGTTTGGGCATATGGAGAGAATGGATAATGATCGATTGGTGAAAAAGATAACTAGATCTGATGTGAGAGGTGTAAGGCTGAGAGGAAGACCACAAATAGGATGGATGGACAGTGTGAAGAGAGCGCTAGATTCAAGAGGGACGTCTGTTGAGCAAGGAAGAGTGGCTGTGCGTGACAGAAATGGGTGGAGAGAAATTGTGAATGAATAAGTGATGACGCAGCCCTGAGGGGATATTCTCCCCCATTTGGTCTGATCAGCTATTTCAGGTCAGGTGCGGGTAAGGGGATGAGTCTGTTATGATGTGGCAGGGGTAAAGCAGCTCTGCTGTCGGGCCCTGCTGCGGATGTCACTGATTGCATTGCGCAGTTGACCCTTGTGCAGTGTGGTGCGGTGAGGATCTGTCCGTTCTCCTCTTTGGGGCTAAGATGCGAATGAACGTCTTTGAATGGATGAGTAAATGGGGAGTGTGTCCTCCTGTCACAGCTACCTCCCTTTCCTTGGGGGAAGCAGCCTAGGTATATAGATGGATAGATAGATAGTGTATCAGTGCCTGTGTGTATCAGTGCCTATTAGTGCCTGCGTGTATCAGTGCCTGCGTGTATTACTGTGCGTGCATGCGCTGATCAGTGCTTGTATCAGTGTTTGCGTGAATGAATATGTGCGCACTCTTTCAGCCTCTTCCATTTTGGACTGAATGAATCGTTCCATTTCCTCCACTTCCAAACCCGGCATCCTCTCACGTTTACCTCATTCAGTTGCATGCACTTACCTCTGCATCATGTTCTTTGTCTTTGCCTCCTTCTCTCTGTCTCAGTCTCTCTCTTGGTCTTTCTACCCTTCTCCTTACCTGATTTCCTCTCCTCAGTTTTCCCTGTCCTTGTAACTGATCCAATGTCTCTCTCTCTAAATCTTCCTCTGCCTGTGCCTCTGTCTCTCTGTTAGTCTCTGCTTCCGCTCTGTCTCTTTGTCTGTCTCGGCAGTTGCACTTAAGGTGAAGAGTTTTGAGATGTCATAAGTTGAATAAAATCTCGTGGTAGTTGCAGTAATTAAATCTAGTAGACATCGTATTGAAGGGTTTCATTATAGTGTGGATACCGACAAGCAATTTTATTCATTTAGGAAGCAGACTTTCTTACTTGAAAGGGTGAGCTTTAGTCTTCATTTCCCCCTCATTACTGTTAGGTCATCGGATTGAAGGTTAGATGTCATAAGCTTTTGGGCCATATTATATGTGACTTGAGATTCCCTAACACCTTTTTTCATAGCGAATTATTTTGTATATTACACCTTGGTGTCATTCTGAAGGTTACTGATGGAAATTGTGTTTATATCAAATCAATAAACGCAACATACTAAAGAAACTTTAATGTTTAATACACATAAACCCCCCCCCCCCCCCCAAAAATGCATGCCGCTTGCCACTGCGTCGTGAGTGTTGGTAAAGATATTATTGACTGACTTTAGTAAGTGGTTTGTGAGAACTGGTATGTATGTATATGCACTTGAATGTCCACACGTACTTGCTGCTTCTATCTGTCTATCTATCTGTCTATCTATCTGTCTATCTATCTATCCATCATGCTATTTATTATGATTTGTAATTATAATATGGAGTCCTGACATATACACGCTACGTCTCCAATCCTGGCTGAAAGAATTAGAGGGTGTTAGTGTGGGTAGCACACACGTCTACATGTGTATTCTATTCACACGTACACACACACATGCTACTCTACATATTCTGTTCACACACATGGTACTCTGTATGTGTATTCTGTTAACACATACAAACACATACGCACACACACACTACCCTATGTCTGTCCTGGCCTGAGTGTAAGTGTAGTCTATTCATAAACCCACACACATAAACAACTACTCTGTGTGTCCTGGCCTTTGTGTGTATGCATGTGGATATTAGTCAAGTACACACGTTTGCACACACACACACACACACACACACACTACTGTCCTGGCCTTTGTGTGTGCATGTGGGCATTTCTCAAGTACACACAGCTTCAAGCGCACACGCACACGAACACACACACACACACACACACACACACACACACACACACACAAAACCACGTCCACCTCGTGCGATACTTGACTTTGGAAGGACCGACCAACAAAAGACCGCAATGCATAAACCACTTTGACAATGCAGTAAATTTAGGCGTTTCGACAGGGACCAAGACTTTTACGAGAGAGTGAAAGAGGGAGAGAAAGACTGAAGCCAAAACGTAGGTCACAGAATCAGATGGGAGGAGGGGGTTGTGTTTATAACGTTTTCTGAATCTTATTTTAGGCCAGTCTCTCCAAACCTATCCATATTTGCTCGAACTGAACCTGGCCTATCCTCGAGTGACCTAATTCAACCTAAAATAACCCAAACTAATCTAACTTAACCTCACCTAACCCAGTCTAATTGTATTTAACCTCACTATCTCACGTAACCTCCCCATACCTAAACTAACTAATTCTGACGCAGCCTAACTGCATCTAACCCTGCCTAATCCTACCCAGTCTCACTTAACCATACCATACCCGACCTAACGAAACCCACTTAAGCCTCAAATGACCAAATCCAACCGAAACCTAACCCAGCCTAACCCAACCCAATAGAACCCAACCCAGAATATATCAAAACCGAGCTATTCTAAAGCAATCAAACCTAATCCGTCTATATCTAGTCGATCTGAACCCAACCCAACCAAAATTATCTAATCAGACCAAACCCTGCCCAAAGTGACCTAACCTAACTTTCGGTCGCCCATAAAATCGCTATATAAGAAATTATGCTCTCTGAAAGTCTACGGGTGTAACAGTCCAAGTTTCGCCGGTTCTGTGTACAAGTAGAAGATGGTGTGTGTGTGTGTCTTTGTCTGTGTCTGTGTCTGTGTGTGTTTACGGTGTGTGAGTTGTGTTCTGTAAAGAAAAATTTATACTCTGTCTGTCTGTCTGTCTCTCTCTCTCTCTCTCTATTTATATATATATATATATATATATATATATTTACATATATATATATCTTTACTCCAGTTCAGTTTAGAAGTGCATGTGTAAGTCTGTGTCTGACCTTTTACCATATATGTCTGTTTGATTCGCAACTTGGCTTTATCATCTTGCCTGGTCATTGGTCATTACTTACAGCCTCGTATCTGCATAATAAACCGTGAAATATTTAATTGGCGAACCGTGGCAGGAATACGATAGATAAAGAGGTAGGATAAGAGAAAAAGAGCAGAGAGTAAAAACAAAAAGAACAGAGTATGAGATAAAGAGAGCAAATGACTGAAACAAAACGCAGAATGGCATGAATGGGGCCAGAAAAAGTGAAAAAAAGAAGAACGATAAAAAGAACACAGGATAACAGTAATATACGGCTTGGATAGGTAGCTCTGAGGTCTGATTAGGACTATGAGAGTGCAAGCATAAGCAGACGAAACTACATGGTTCAGAGGCTGATGAAGGCTATGAGAAGACCATGCATGATTTGAGAGAGTTGTCATCGTATAATCAGAGAGGACGTGTACGACTCCCAATTTGGTGTGTGTCTATCTATCTATCTATTGCCAGACGCCTGAATCCCGTTTGGGGTGGCCACAGACAAATCGCCTCCAAGTCGCCCTGTCCCCCGCCATTTCACTGCCCTGCTCCCAACTCACACACCCCCTCTCTCATATACCTCTCCACCCCATCACTCCATCTCATCCTCGGCCTCCCTCTCCCTCTTCCCCCCTCCACCTCACTCACGTACACTCTCTTCGTCAGTCTTTCACCCTCCATCCTCTCCACATAGCCAAACCACCTCAGTGTGTTCCTCATAACGCTTCCTATCACATCCACATCAAGACCACAACGCTCCTTTATATCTTCATTCGTCAGCCTGTCTCTCCACGTGACTCCACAGGCTCCTCTTAAATAACTCATTTCCACTGCTCTCACTCTTGACTTGTGTCCTTCCAACAATGTCCAAGCTTCACTTCCGTGTAATCATCAGTAAAAAGCCTTGCACGAGGGTGGTCGGAATCTAAAAACATGCTCTTGACACATCACTAATAAGAGGAGTGTAATAGATAATAAACACCGTTGCACGAGAGACAGGTGGGAGGCTTTGAAAAACATACCATCAACAGATTACCAATAGGACGTGTGTAATAGACACCCATGTAACAGAGACGAGTAAACACCCTTGCCTGAGAGGTGGGGATCTGTTAACACACCAGTTATGCTACCAATTGGGAGAGTGTAATACACAGTAAACATGTTTACTTGAGAGGAGGCGGAAAGCTTTAGAAACCTTCCAGTGATATATTAACATCCATATTAAAGAAAGCACTGAGATATCTATTAACGCTTGCCATAAAAGACTGAACCTGAGTCTGTTATCTGGCAGCCACATACGATAAGACATAAAACAAGGCATATCCAATGACTTTCAGTACAGCAACGTCTCTTCAAGCTTATTCTTACTTCAGACGATTTTATTCAACTTGGGCAACGTATCTGCTAATGAAACTTGGGCAGGATATCTGGTAAACAAGGCTGTATCTACTGCAGTTTTTCTAATTCCAGTATTTTCCACGACGCTGTTATACAATCGTCCACAGAGCGAAATAAACTGAAAACATTTGCTGTATTCCGGAAGAAGCAATCGTATCTATAAAAGGAACTGTTCTTAAGCAGTTCGCCTTTAGTCACACGAAACACGAGACATACAAGCATATAAAGCAGCAGTATCACAAAGCACAAACAAAATATATAAAACAGACGAAAAACGCAGCAACAGTTACAGAAAACACATGGAGCGCGCGCACACACACACACACACACACACACACACACACACACACACACACACACACACAACTACGTCCACTTCGTGTGATACTTGACTTTGGATGGACCGACCAACAAAAAACCGCAATGCATAAACCACTAAAGCCCTCACTCCCGTACAACAATTACGCCAAGAGAGCTTAATGCAAATTGCCTCCCTCACCTCCCCAACTCATCAACCTACTATACAGACGGCTCTGTGAATAACAGTAAAGCAGGTGCGGCAGTCGTATGCCGAGAACACTCATTTGGCCTGCGTGTATCAGATGGAGCCTCTACACTCCAGACTGAATTAATTGCAATTCTTACCGCCATGGATGATGCCCTAGACATCAACCCAACATCCCATACAATCATCCATACAGACTCCGGCAGCGCAATACAAACGCTAAGAAAACAGGAGCCGTTTGATAACACTCATTTAATTACTGACATAATTGCCACCGCGCAAGAAATACGAGATGCTGGCGGAACTATCACAATTAATTGGATACCCAGCCATGTAGGTATCAAAGGGAATGAATTGGCAGGCCAACTAGCCAAAGAAGCCACGGAATATTCACACGTTCAGGTTGACATAACACCGAGCCTCACTCAGATCAAAAGAACAATTAAAAATGCAGGCAGCAACAATCAACCGCTCAGAACACGAGCATCAAATCCAGGCGGGCTCCCCTTCTGCAATATGGTATGCTGCCGCTACAAAATATGAGCCAATAAATGCTATTAACAAATTCAAAAGCAGAACACTTAAAAATATACGACGCCTCCGCCTGGGATATAAGTGTAAAGCTCATATACTCACAAATGAGGCACAACCCAGCACGTGTGAAAACTGCAACACTGATACCCCATTCCCGTTTCTCCACTATATTCTCAGCTGCCGAAACACCAATAAATTTAACAGACCTGTCAATCTCCCCAACCCAGATACACCCCGCATAAATACGGCAGCCAGCCCCGAGGAGACACTTTAAACAAGCAGCTGCTGCAGTGATTGCTAATACACCCATAACAACCCTAGCAAACATCACTGCACACTTCCCCCACCCTTTTAAAATCACTCAGTCAGGCAGCCACAACTGTCTCAGTCACCATGCCCCTTCCATACGGTTCAGGTACCGTTAATCCCCGCTAATCCCCGCGCCTAACGGTCACCTGTTCACCTGTTCCAATATACCCTCCCACTCTAAACTCACTCGTGTGTTTGTGCCTGCATGCGCGGATGTTTTTATACATCAACGTGTGCAGGCATGTGATGCACCTGTGAGCTATATTATTTAATATTAAAAAAAAAAGACCACACAAAACCACCACGGTGGTTTCTTCCCCCTCAAATACAGCCCACACAACCAACTAAGAAATCCAGTCAAAAATCCAGTGACTGGGCTAATGTAGGCCCGGCCCTCCCTATAGGGGAGGAAATCGTCAACGAACGAATGCATAAACCACTTTGACAATGCAGTAAATTTAGGCGTTTCGACAGGGACCAAGACTTTTACGAGAGAGTGAAATAGGGAGAGAAAGACTGAAGCCAAGACGTAGGTCACAGAATCAGATGGGAGTAGAGGGTTGTGTTTATATGGTTTTCTGAGCCCTATTTGTGTATGCGTGATCGACTCCTTATATTTTAAACTTCACTCATCTTCCTCGTCGTCGTCGTGTCTCTCCTCCTGCTCCTGCTGCTCCTCCTCCTCCTCATCCTCATCCTCATCATCACCATCATCATCATCATCATCATCCGAACCTCCTTTCCCACCCAAGGGCAGGGTGAGGTGTAGCAATGTCCAGACAGCACAGAATTGCCCAAGGTATTCTGTTGAAGGCATACATGTTTTTATGCTCTCGAGTTCCTTTTTCTTTTTTTTTTTCCACAGTGTTGTAGTTCTCGTTGGCTGTTTTGTGTTTGGTTTTTGTGCTCTCTCTCTCTCTCTCTCTCTCTCTCTCTCTCTCTCTCTCTCTCCTCTTTGGGGTGTTTGTGCTCCTCTCCTGAACAGCTGTCTTCCTGAACTAAATCAAACAGAAAGGTAACGAATTCTCTCCCATCCATGAAACAAACCAAACAATATTTCCCCATACATTTCAGCGTGTATGAGAGTTCTGAGTAGCCAAAATATATGTTTATGCTAAAAAAAAGTTAAAATATAATATATTTCTTGAAATGTGAGGTGCATAGTTATTTCACAGCTCTGTCTTCTGTTCAATTGTTAAAATTTAAACAGAAAGTGTTGTATTTCACAGCTCTTCGCCTTACTTCAGAATGCAAAATATAGTGGGAGTGTAAATATTCTTTGTTTACCTCGCTATCACTGTTCAGATTTCACTGCCTGACGTCTGTGTTGGTACCAGGACACTATCAAGCATTGTCTTGCCTTCCATGTATGCATTTCCTGCTTTCAAATCACTATTTTCCACTGCTTCTCATTAATAATCTTTTGTCTTCCTGTCTTCCACATTTGCATTTTCTACTTCAATTCACCATCTTACACTTGGTCATTAAGTAACTTATTTTCTCCTTCCTCTTTCTTGCTCCCATCCCACGCACTCTTTCAGCCTCTTCCATTTTGGACTGAAAGAATCGTTCCATTTCGTCCACTTCCAAACCCCGCATCCTCTCACGTTTACCTCATTCAGTTGCATGCACTCACCTGTGCATCACGTTCTCTGTCTCTGCCTCCTGCTCTCTGTCTCAGTCTCTCTCTGTCTTTCTACCCTGCTCCTTACCTGATTTCCTCTCCTCACTTTTACCTGTCCTTGTAACTGATCCAATCTCTCTCTCTCTAAATCTTCCTCTGCCTGTGCCTCTGTCTCTCTGTTAGTCTCTGCTTCCGTCTGTCTCTTTCTTTGTCTGTCTCGGCAGTTCCACTTAAGGTGAAGAGTTTTGAGATGTCATAAGTTGAATAAAATCTCCTGGTAGTTCCAATAATTAAATCTAGTAGACATCGTATTGAAGGGGTTCATTATAGTGTGGATACCGACAAGCATTATTATTCATTTAGGAAGCAACCTTTCCTAATTGAAAGGGTGAACTTTAGTCTTCATTTCCCCCTCATTACTGTTAGGTCATCGGATTGAAGGTTAGATGTCATAAGGTTTTTGGCCATATTATATGTGACTCTTGAGATTTCCTAACACCTTTTTTCATAGCGAATTATTTCGTATATTACACCTTGGTGTCATTCTGAAGGTTACTGATGGAAATTGTGTTTATATCAAAACAATAAACGCAACATACTAAAGAATCTTTTAGGTTTAATACACATAAATCCCTTGAAAAAAAAAAAAAAAAAAAAGGGTGCTATGAAACCTATGCGTCGCTTGGCACTGTGTCGTGAGGTGTTTGTAAAGATATTATTGTAACTGACTTTAGTAAGTGGTTTGTGAGAACTGGTATGTGTATGTTTATGCACTTGAATGTCCACACGTACTTGCTGCTTCTATCTATCTGTCTATCTATCTATCCATCATGTTATCTATTATGATTTGTAATTATAATATGGAGTCCCTGACATATACACGCTACGTCTCCAATCCTGGCTGAAAGAATTAGGAGGGTGTCAGTGTGGGTAGCACACACGTCTACATGTGTATTCTTATTCACACGTACACACACACATGCTACTCTACATATTCTGTTCACACACATGGTACTCTGTATGTGTATTCTGTTAACACATACAACACACATACGCACACACACAATCTACCCTATGTCTGTCCCTGGCCTGAGTGTAAGTGTAGTCTATTCATAAACCCACACACATAAACAACTACTCTGTGTGTCCTGGCCTCTTGTGTATATGCATGTGGATATCAGCCAAGTACACACGTTTGCGCACGCACACACACACACACACGCACACACACACACACACACACACACACACACACACACACACACACTACTGTCCTGGCCTTTGTGTGTGCATGTGGAAACATTACTCAAGTACACACAGCTTCAAGCGCACACACACACACACACACACACACACACACACACACACACACGCAAACCACGTCCACCTCGTGCGATACTTGACTTTGGAAGGACCGACTCAACATGCAAGACCGCAATGCATAAACCACTTTGACAATGCAGTAAATTTAGGCGTTTCGACATGGACCAAGACTTTTACGAGAGAGTACAAAATAGGGAGAGAAAAAGACTGAAGCAAAGACGTAGGTCACAGAATCAGATGGGAGGAGGGGGTTGTGCTTATAACGTTTTCTGAATCTTATTTTGAAAGGCCAGTTGCGCCTAACCTATCCATATATTGCTGGAACTGAACCTGGCCTAACCTCGGAGTGACCTAGTTCAACTCAAAATAACCCAAACTAATCTAACTTAACCCCACCTAACCCAGTCTAATTGTATTGAATCCTCACTATCTCACGTAACCTCCCCATACCTAAACTAACTAATTCTGACGCATCCTAACTGCATCTAACCCTGCCTAATCCTACCCAGTCTCACTTAACCATACCATACCTGACCTAACGAAACCCACTTAAGCCTCAAAACGACCAAATCCCAACCGAACCTAACCCAGCCTAACCCAACTCAACAGAACCCAATCCAAAATATATCAAAACCGAGCTATTCTAAAGCAATCAAACCTAATCCGTCTATATCCAGTCGATCTGAACCCAACCCAACCAAAAATTATCTAATCAGACCAAAACCTGCCCAAAGTGACCTAACCTAACTTTCGGTCGCCCATAAAATCGCTATATAAGAAATGATGCTCTCTTAGAGTC
>NC_136955.1:25361102-25396102 GCF_032717465.1 Coenobita brevimanus
ATAAATGATAGGATAATAATGTCAAAGTGTTCGGGGTATTCACAAGTGTTTGGAAAGAAAGACCAGTAACTGTTCAGATGAATTATTCAAACATGTGAAGAGATATTCATGTCCACTGTGCTGTGTTGATCAGATTTGTGAGCCCTGAATGCAAAGCACATAAAAAAAAAAATAGAGGTGTTAGAATTAAGTATCCCAGACCAATAAAAGGGGTGAGAAGGTCTGTTTGTGGAAAATGATGCTATAAAAGAGAGGCGTGGAAGCGACAGCAGTATGATGGAAAGTTCGAGACAAAGTGCTAGTGTGGTTTTGCCATATGGAAAGAGAGGATGATGTGAGAATAAAGATATACAGATCACAAGCATATTCAATGAGAAGGAACTTGGGACGTCAAGTAAATATAAGTTTGGTGTTGATGTGACACAGAATGATAGAGATCTGAGCATCTATAAAAGTGAAAGATGCAAATAGAAAAGAAAATAATGGGAATAAACTATTTAATGGAAATGCTGGCTTGCTGGGAGTGATCTGTATATAACAACAAAAAAGCTGAAAGGCCTGGAGCAAACCACAAATCAGTTCTGCCTGGTTGAGGATGGTTTAAAATTGCTTTGTGTAGGCGATTATGTAGGACAGATGAGCGATTGAATTTCAGAGAATGTACTTACCTTTATCCTCACTGGGGGCTTCTCTCAACTAGCGAGGTTAATTGAGAGCATGAAATAAAGTGTGTGTGTGTGTGTGTGTGTGTGTGTGTGTGTGTGTGTGTGTGTGTGTGTGTGTGTGTGTGTGTGTGTGTGTGTGTGTGTGTGTGTGTGTGTGTGTGTGTGTGTGCGAGCATGCGTGCGTGCGTGCGCGGGGAACCGTAAGATTAATATGAACTACAAGTCTCTCTCTCTCTCTCTCTCTCTCTCTCTCTCTCACACACACACACACACACACACACACACACACACACACACACACACACACACACACACACAAAAGATTTCTTTTCATTTCAGTCTGCCTTTTATCAGTTTCCAGACACTTGCTCTTTCACTCTCTTTTTCTCTCCTCTCTCCCACTGTTTCACTTCCCTCCAGCATCGGTCCCTCAGTCCTCATATATCTCCTTCCTGCCTCCTCCTATTATCTCACTTTTCCTCTTCTTCCTCTTTCCCATTCTCAATCCAAAGCTCTGCCTCTCACTTTCAATTTTCCCTCAAGTGTACTCTCTACTTCTTTATCTCTCCTGATCCCTTTCCCTCCTTCTCTCTCTCTCTCTCTCTCTCTCTCTCTGTCTCTCATTAATTATTGTCATTAACCATCGCTTTCTCTGCCGTTTCATTTGATGTTTATAAGCCTACTGTTTATCTCTCTTATCCTCATCTCCATTTTCTGTGCCTCCTAGTTACTTGATTTTTTATTTTCTTCTTTTAGTTGTTATCCTCCTTTCTATTTATTTTTTTTTTTTTTTTTGATTCCCTGTCTCCTCATTCGTTCTCTACCACCTACTCTTTCCCTATCTCTTACCATCTGCCTCTTTTCCTACTCCCTCATTTATTGTACACTCTTCTGCTTCCTCAATAGTCAGTCTCCCGGCATTCATCTTTAACATATCTTTTATTCAATAAAATTTTTCTTCTTCCCTTCAACCCTTACTCTCCCACTTCTTTTTGTAACAACCATTCTTTCCTTGACCTCTCTCTCTCTCTCTCTCTCTCTCTCTCTCTCTCTCTCAGTAATTTTATGTTGCTACTACTTCAACTTAATGGATGTATTTTCTCTTCCCTCTTTCTCTTATTCGTTTGTCATTCTCTTTATTCCATTATCTCATTTACTTTCCGTTCTTTCTCTAGTTTCATTCATGCATTTTTGCACAGTAATTCCTTACTCTACACTCTGATTTTATTTCCTACTGTTTATCTTCTTTTAAAACATTTCCTTTCTTATTTCATATCCTTGTCTTATTCCAGTTTAGTGACGCTCTTGTAAGAGCTGTTATCATGGGCCAGCTGTCATTTTGCAGCCCTCCACTTTTTTTTTGTTATTTTGTTATCTTTATCTTTTTCCCTCTTGCGCCCTATTTGTCTTTTTGTGCGGTGTGTGTGTGTGTGTGTGTGTGTGTGTGTGTGTGTGTGTGTGTGTGTGTGTGTGTGTCTCAGTGAATAGCGGAGTGCCACAGGATTCAGTGCTAGGGTCCTTTCTCTCTTTACAGTATACATTAACAACATGGATGTGAGCCTTAAGAATCTTATATATAAATTTGGAGATGATACCAAAATAAGTGGTGCTTTTCTGTCTGATGAAGACAAAATAAACTTAAAGCAAGATTTAAATATAATTTAATGAATGATATACATAATGTCTTATGCTATTTAATGATAACAATGTCAAATTTTGCAGATCGGAAGATGAAAAAAATGTGAATATCATATGCCTGGCCAGAAATCAAGGCAGATCAATTGTGTAAGAGATTTAGGAGTGACGATATAAAAGGATCTCAAAATCTCACAACAGTGTGTTCAATTTTCCAGGAATGCAAATAGGGTATTGATATTCGCCAATAGAAATTTCAGATTTAAAAGTAGAGATTTAACTATCCCACATTATAAAAGCCTGGTACGACCACATCTAATATTTCCAGTGAAATTCTGGTTTCCACACCAACGTAAAGACTTTGCTAAACTATAATCTGTACATCTGCGTGCAACAAAATAAATACCTTCCTTTCGTAACAAGCTATTTGATGAGAAATAAAGAGAACTGTACTTTTTTCCGTGAAAAATCACCGTTTTCAAGAAAAGTTATCGAATCATTTAAGATTCTTCAAGGATTTGATACTGCAAGCATAACAGTTTTTCTCCTTTGCCCAAACTTGTCAACACGTGCAAATAGCCTCAAACTCAAGGGAAACAGAGTTAACCTAGAAAATACTAAGTATTTCTTTACCAACGATGTGATCGGGGAGAGGAACAGGCTACCTGAATAATTATATAGTGGAAAGTACCTCCATAAACACTTTCCAGAACAGACTAGACCACCAATTGTCCCCCCTAGGCATAATCAACCCATGGAAATCTGACTTTTCCTGATCTAACACAATCTGTTGGGTGTGTGCGGACGACCTCACCCAAAGAGCTTCAAAATCATCCCAGACAGCTCTTCCATTAGTTCTAAAAGTTTGCCTCAACTTAAAAAATGCACTTGTAGGAATATGTGTGTGTGTGTGTGTGTGTGTGTGTGTGTGTGTGTGTGTGTGTGTGTGTGTGTGTGTGTGTGTGTGTGTACACATCATTTAAATGGATGTAAACATGCATTTACAGTACATCTCTGTTGTTGTCAAGATAAGATGAGAATATCATGCTGAAACATTGTATTATTAACACGCACAAAAAAGTTTATGGTTAAATTAAATTCACTTGTTAGTGTTTAAAAAAGTTGTGTTCATTGTGTAACGTATTATTATATTACTCCATATTCATTATTTTTGCTTAAATTCTGACACTACTTTCTTCCGATTCTATGAAATATACTTCAGGCTTTGCAGTCCTGCAAGGTGTTGCTTTCTTTTCACTTGCTTTTCCACCATGGCAGATGCCGGAGAGTGTGGAGGGTGGGGGAGAACCTTCTGCTGTACTAATATTTTTTCGTACTTTTGTGACTAGGTTTATGTTCTAGCGTTAACCGGACCACGTCGTAGAGACGGTAGGATGTGAGAGGTCTGTGTCCTTGCGTACTCCCATGTACCATAACTCTATCATCTACGAAACCATCTCATCTAAGTCTTACCTTCATCTCTGGGTGTCCTTTTTCATCTCTCCACACATTTACTCTCTCAGCCCCTGTTTCTGTGTTTGTTCCTCTCTTCTTTCCATTTCTTCCCCACCTTTGATCCCTGACTTAGGCAAGTTGTTTTTCCTTGCTGCCTCCATTTAACTCCTCCTTACTTCTCCTCTTGTTCTTCTTCCTCCTCCTCCTCCTCTCTTGTTCTTCCTCCTCTTCTTCCCAACTTTGTCTAAAAGCCCTTCCTCCTACTTTCAATGTCCCCTTGTCGTTCCCTCTTCTCTCTCTCTCTCTCTCTCTCTCTCTCTCGTTCATTAATCATCCGTTTCTCGACCGTTTCCTGTATTTTCTTTAATTTTACTGCATTTACTTCTTCGTTCCATCTCCCTTTTATATTCAATTGTTCTTGTTTGCTTTGTCGTCTGTCGTTTAATTTCTCGTCACTCCCCCATTCCTCCTTCCTCAGTATCCCTTACTGCCCGCATGTTTTTCTATCCCTCCTACACCCTATCACCTACAATCTTTCTATTCCGTTGCTTCCTCATTTACTGTTGACTCCTTTGCTTCCTCTTTCCTCGCATCTCGTTCCACTTTTATTGACTTATCTATTTCTCTAATTTCATATAGTCCTTTGTCTTTTCCAATTTATTACCTAACAAGGGAGGTTATGTTTCTGCCAGCGTTGGTTTGCTCATTTATCAGTTATAGCATTACTCAAAAAGTTTGAACGGATTTGCTGATTTTTTTTATTTTTTATTTTTTTTAGGAGTAGGGTATGACCAATGAACAGTCCATTAGATGTTGGTGGTGATCCGGATCATCATCCGGATCCATGAATTTAAGATTCTCTACCATTGCAGGACATTGACAATTTCAACATTTTTACGTCTCAGTAAATAATGCCCACAATTCTTGCACAAAAATTTCAAGATAACATCTCCATAAGATCTACCACACACTCCGCCTCGGCGTAGGTTTGCACCCTCGGTTTGCTCTTGTTTTCTCTTTGTAACACCCCTTTTTAATCTCTCACTCCATATATCAGGCCGTCTATATTTATCTTTATGTCTCTCAGTCTTTCTACATATCCATGTGGCCATGTCTTCTTTTTTCCATAAACTCATTTCCTCCTAGTGCTATTTTCGCTTTATTCTCTCTCTTATCCTCCACACTGTTGCTGTCGCCTTTCCTCTTGTTCTCTCCTATCTCTATCTCTCCTTTATTTTCATTCACTTAGCTCTCGTTTTTCATCATCCTTGCCTCTTAATATCTCTTCCTCCTCTTCGTTCCCTCCTCGCTCTAAAACCTCTTCCTCTCTCTGTTTTCCCTTTGGCATATCGTCTCACTCTCTCTCTCTCTCTCTCTCTCTCTCTCTCTCTCTCTCTTTGCCTTGTTCCAGCATGGCTTTAAGCAGCTCATTTTTCTCTGATTAACACAAGTGCAAATGGGAGTATTCTAATCACTTTGAGTGTGTGTGTGTGTGTGTGTGTGTGTGTGTGTGTGTGTGTGTGTGTGTGTGTGTGTGTGTGTGTGTGTGTGTGTGTGTGTGTGTGTGTGTGTGTGTGAGAGAGAGAGAGAGAGAGAGAGAGAGAGAGAGGTGTGTGTGCATTCGTGTATGCTGTGCTTTTGTATGTATGTATGTATTATGCATTATGTATGTCTGTACGAGTGATTGCATGTCAATATGTATGCCTATGTGCGGGTGAGTGCATGTTTACGGTATCAAACATAAAATACCTGCCTAAGCCTCTGTTCAGTCATAATTATATTTTGTTTGATTGCAGCCCTGTAGTTTTAGACAAGGATTGTCATTATTAAAATCTATTATTTGTTTTCTCGCCTTGCTACGTTTACACATTTTTTGACTGTGAAAGTTTATGTAATGTCGAATGAACTGAATTGTTGAAGAAAGTACCGAATATGGTGTAACTCTCTCTCTCTCTCTCTCTCTCTCTCTCTCTCACATACACACACACACACACACACACACACACACACACACACACACACACACACACACACACACACACACACACACACACTCTAGTTCGTTCTCCATTTTCCTTCATATTTTCTCCTCTCCTCTCCCTTATCTTAGTCTGTCAGAACGCTCTCTTCTTTTCTTTTCCTTTGTCTCTGTCTTTCTGTCTGTCTGTCTGTCTGTCTCTCTGTCTCTTTCTCTGTATCTGTTTCTCTCTCTCTTGTCTCTGTCTGTCTGTCTCTCTCTCTCTCTCTCTCTCTCTCTCTCTCTCTTCATCCTTTTCTTCCTAATGATCATATTCTTTTATAGCTCTCTTACTCAGTCTACGTTCATTTTCATCAACACTTCTTCCTTCCGGCTTATTGTCTACTTTCCTCTTTTTCCCTTCTAACTCATGGTATTCTTTTCCTTCTGTCTCTCGTCTTATCTATTTACTGTCCCTATTTCTCCAGTTCTTTCTTCTCTCCTTGCTCTTCTTCTTCCACCACTTTTCCTTTCTCATTCTCTCTTCCTCTATCCTGTTTTCTCCTTTCTGAACTTCGTCTTCTCCTCTCCGCTACCTTCTCTCTTCTTGCTTGCTCTACCCTCGAAAAGTATAATAAAAATAACAGGAGTTATAAATTCTGTATATAACGCTAAAGAGCAGGAGAGAGAGAGAGAGAGAGAGAGAGAGAGAGAGAGAGAGAGAGAGAGACAGACAGACAGACAGAGACAGAGACAGAGACAGACAGACAGACAGACAGAGACAGAGACCTGGGGTGCAGAGGATATACAGTACTTCCCCTCACAACCAGCAGCAACACTACGGACATTCTCTTGAATTACATCTACGCAAGTAGTATATATATATATATATATATATATATATATATATATATATATATATATATATATATATATATATATAAACATATTTGTAACTCTGAGGCAAGATTTGTGAGACAATCCCCCACCCCATTTTTCTGTCAAATGGTCTCCTTCGAGGCATACCTCAAAGCAATGCACGATGAACTGAGAGAATTTTAAAGTGTGTCTCATATGTTCAAGAACAATCGAAGAAAAGAACGTAGTAGAAGAAAAGAGTACTGTGTAAGAATGATTCATGGTGCCACTATTGTGTGAGGTCTACCAGGCATTTACACTACAGCGTGCGGCTAGGCTGGGATTAGGTTAGGGTTAGGTTAGGTTAGATTTGGTTAGAATCTGATAGAGAATAGGTTAAGTTTGGACAGGATAAGTTATTAGGTAAAGTTATGATAGGACAGTATCAGAATCAAAGCACTATAGAAAGAATGAGGCAGGATAGGAGAGGATAGAAACATGCTTAGGTTAAGTTAGATTTAGTCCTATCCTATCCTATCCTAACCTAACCTAACCCAAGCTACCCAAACCTATCCTAAGCTAACGGTAACCTCCAACTCTAACCCATCTTACCCTAACCTATCCTATCTTACCCTAACCTATCCTATCCTATCCCATCCTATCCTAACCGCACGCTATAGTGTTAATATCCCGGTAAACCGCACACTATAGTAGTACCTGAAACACCACGCCGCACTGACTATGTGCTTCGAATCGGCTCGTACCGAACTATACGAAAAGTCTGCCATTAAGCGCCAGACCGAAAGACTAATTTGTTCCACGATCAAAATTACCCATTCAGTGCCTTTATTGTTTCAGAACCAATGATAAGCCAACAGACATTATAAACTGATTGTACACTTGAGTTTTCATTTCAGTTTCTGTTAACCTTTGATGAGCGTATGCAATGCATCTCTGTTTAATTGTCATAGGTGTTATAAATACATATCGAGCATGTTCATTCAAGCAAGTTGCTGAACTTCTTCAAATGAAGACAACTGGGGACCACGAATGTTACTGTATTTTGTCTGGGGGACATTAAAGACAAACAAAAAAAAAAAGAAAAAAAAAAAAAAGAAGAAAGAACCTGTTCTACTACATCAACACTCGAAACAGTTCTACCAGTTCTGGCCATTTTATTACGAAAAGTTCAATGGTTCAAGGCCGTAGTATGGGGCTTTGATAATGTCTACGGGAGCAACGCACTGAAGTCCGAAAAACGTTAGTGAACACAGAACTGCTCCTAGAGATATTGCCACATCGAAAACAAAAAATAGTATAGCCGTAGAACTGCAGAGTATAGTAAGAGTTAACATAAACTATATCTACGCTGAGAAATATGAGCAACGCTTAAAAAGTATGAATCTGTATAATTGCTAGGCACAGCCCGTGAGAAGATACAAAATTTGTAAAGGACAAGACTGTCTGGTAGTTGGCAACGCTTCACAGTATGCTCGTCGAATAAGTGGTAATGTTTTTAAATTCTTGTTGGCAAGAGATTCCATTCACAGGAAATCCAAGCAATTTCTTCTACAACAGTGATGCCATCTACTAATCGTTTTCCAGTAGGGTAAAACGTCATACTGTACCAACATTTATAATCGCAAAGATAAGTTTTGAGACCTAATCTCCAATTAAGCATACTCATTCATGAATTAAATATTTCTAATGTATAACGTTTTCTAGAAGTAAAGTGTGGAGGATACAACTGAAAAATATTGTTACTGTACAGTATGTACTGTACTAATGAATACTTGATGTTGCTTTTCCTCACAGATATAGTGAAGTAAATTTTTCACATTTCACTCTTTACTATGCATTTCCATGACAAATTTATATGCTGTGTGGTAGTGCTTCACTTTTCTTGCTGTCTATGACTGGAAGGATTAAAGGGCGTAGTGTTCCTACTTTGCTATCCCTGTCTGAGTTATAGAATTCCTTTGTCTTGAAATGACCAAAGTAGTTCTCTTGCTGTGTGCTTTCCTTTAACCATCTTTGTTCATCTCTTTAATGTATTTATTTTTAACCCTACACAGAAGCTTGTTAGGAGCAAACGAGCAATCTATTTTTTCCACGTATGGTAAATTCTCGTACTTCCGTACCAATTTCACCTTAACTTACCCTAGACTATAATTCCTTGTAACCTATTTCACGTAGCCAAGAAGTAGTAAAACACAGCCTAATTTCTCTAGTTATCTTTTTCATGGAATTTACTTGTATCTTTAACAAGTATGATATTCTAGTGATAACCTAATGTTAAAACCCAGCACTGATGATGCAGAGGTGACACTTTTAGGCCAAGTTAGACTCAAAGGAGTACATTAGTTCTTCTCCTTCTCTCCCTGCCCTTTCCCTTCTTTTTCGTTCCTCCTTCTCTCTTGACGTATTATCTCTTTCTCCTTCCCCCTCCTCCTTTCCTTCCTTCGTTCTCATCCACCTCAGCTAGAGCTCCACCATTCACTTACAGTATTCCTCCTACTCACTACTCTTTCTCTCTCTCTCTCTTCCAAATTTTGTCCACTTGCTGTTTCCTCTCACTCACTCTCCTCATTCTTTCTTTCCTTCGTCTTTTTTTTCTCCCACCTCGCTCCTTCCCTCTCTCTCTCTCTCTCTCTCTCTCTCTCTCTCTGTTTTCCTAATTTTTTCTTCCTTTCTCCCTTCCGTAGTATTTTTCTTTCCTTCGTTCATCCAAGCAGTGCTATCACCCTCTTTCCTCTAATATTCTTTTTTTTTTTTTTTAATATGTACCTCCTTTTTCTCCTTCCCTCTCACCTTCCTCACTCCAGCCTTCAGCTCTTCTCCCTGTCTCCTCTTTTCTTCCATTTCCCCCCTCTTCTCTATTTCCTCTCACTCAACTTTCCGTCTCTCGTCTCCCTCTCTTACTTAACGCCTCCTCTCCGTCTGTCCTTCCTTCCTCCAAACAAAGCACTCTCTCTCACTTTCAATCTTCCTTATGACCTCTTCCAGCTCTTCCCCTTCACCCCCCTTCCTCCTAATCCCACAAAATCTCTCTCTCTCTCTCTCTCCCATGACTATCTTCTCATCATCCTTGCCCTCCTCTTCATCTCTTCTACTCTTCTTACTCTTTTCCTTTTATCCTTTTCTTTGTCATCTTTCTTATCCCTTTCTCGCTCTTCACCTTTTTCCTCCCCCCTCACCTCTCTCTCTCTCTCTCTCTCTCTCTCTCTCTCTCTGTGTTCCTTACAATTTTCTCTCTCGCGTCCCACAATTTTCTCTTAATATTTTTTCTCTCCCTTACACGAACATCTCTTTCCAGCGCCTCGCTGTGTGTGTGTGTGTGTGTGTGTGTGTGTGTGTGTGTGTGTGTGTGTGTATGTGTGTGTGTGTGTGTGTGTGTGTGTGTGTGATATTATGTGTGTGTGTGTGTGTGTGTGTGTGTGTGTGTGTGTGATATTGTGTGTGTGTGTGTGTGTGTGTGTGTGTGTGTGTGTGTGTATGTGTGTGTGTGTGTTTGTGTGTGTGTGTGTGTGTGTGTGTGTGTGTGTGTGTGTGTGTAATTCACCGGGTCGGTCAGGATCACTTGATGGTCGTGATTGTCAGCTTTTACCCTCCCGGAAGGGAGCTGAGAGCTCATATAGTCCGATCTAAGGGCAAGGTTGTGGATCTTCACACACGCACACACCCGTCCCCTTGTCTGTGGGGGGACAGTAACCACCCACTTCGTCAGTGAAACTTTTCGCAACCTGAGCGAGGCGCGAACTCCCCATCCACCAGGTGGCACGCGGGAACGTTGCCACTGCACCAGCGAGCGGTGTGTGTGTGTGTGTGTGTGTGGGGGTGTGTGTGTGTGTGTGTGTGTGTTAGCGCTATAATATATTATGGGTGTGTGTGTGTGAGCGCCATAATATTTTGTGTGTGTGTGTGTGTGTGTGTGTGTGTGTGTGTGAGCGCTATAATATATTGTGTGTGTGTGTGTGTGTGTATGTGTGTGTGTGTGTGTGTGTGTGTGCGCGTGTCTGCGCGCGCGCATCGGAACAAGGAAAAGTTCATTCTATGTCTGCATGTCTTGTTTTTTCATTCTCTTCCTAATTCCCGCTTTTTTTTTTTTTTTTACACAAGCTACCAGAGACCGGGTAGCCTTAAGTGCTTATGCTTATCTTTCCAATGTCTATTTTTGTCCCAACCTTCCTCACCAGGCATCACCATCACAGTCCATCTCACCCAGTCCTCTCCATCCACCTCACTCGTTTCTAATCTGATGTGGTGAATATTGCGTCAACGTCTGCTCTGCTATAAACTGGTCTTCGACAACCTTATTCCCACGGTAACACCCTCAACTGTGACCTGCCACCCTTAATCGTCCCTTCCCATCTAACTCACTCATGTCCGTCCATTCCACTCAGTTCTGAATGTCCTGTACCGACAAAATTAATCAAACTTCTTTTGTGTGAATGGGGGCTGTTTTTTAACATGTGGGTATTTTGGACATGTGCTGAAAATATCTGGTTTGTCCCTATTCAACCTGTGGACTAAATGAGGTCAGAAAAGACTTTCAACTTGAGCCGTCGCGAATAGGGCTAATATTTGTCACATGTATTCGTAAGCATAATCTCAATGGATTCTTCTTGATGTAAATCGACAAAAATGACCCTAAGTAACCTGAGAGGACCTAAGTTAAGTGAAATAGTCTAGACCTGATCTAACTGGATTTGAACATGACTGGAACGAATAATAGTTGCTTGAAGTACAGCTGACTTGAGTGGGAGGCGACTGAATCATAATTGAAATCTGCTCAGACCTGAATGGAAGTAAATGGAAACAAGAATACTTAAACTAGCCTATAATGACGTAACTATGCCAAACAGAAGTGATGAGGCTGACTGGACCTGGAGGTGGCAATTGAATTACCTGGATGGACTTAATTGCCCCGAATGGTCTTGAACTGACCTTTTATTGGCCCGAAGTTGACCTGACTTGGCTCTGAAAATGGTCCTCTAGCTGCACAACCTTAATTAATATTATAGACATGAAGTGGACAAAATGGATCTAAACAGAATTAGCTAGTTCTGAAACAATGTACCTGATCAAGTGACTAGAATCTAGAATGGATCTCTGTTGATGTAAAAGGATATGAAGAAATCGGGTGTGATCAGAGTGGAATCTGGTTGAATATGAAGGCTATGAATGGATATTACTAGACCTGAACGGCCCTGAACGGACCTCCATTGAACTGACTGTTCCTGAACTGGTGTGGAGAACGTTCACTGACCTAGTTTTAACGGTGGGACCTGACGTTCCCTAAGCTGACTTCAAGCAATCTGATGACCGAAATTGATGTGATGAGCCTAACTTTTCACACAGTGACATAGATGAACATTAATCGGCCTTTCCGATCCATCAATATCTGAATGATCAAATATCATCTAGCTGAGCAGGACTGGATGTGAAGATTGTGTAGAACCCTAGCAGTGGATGTGTGTTGCTTTGATATATTGTTGCTGCCTGTAAGTAAGCGATTCTACTCAGTTCCGGGAGATAAAGGAAACAGTTAAAGGAGGCAAGATCTAGCTCCTACAATTCAAAAATTCCCTCCTAAGGTAAATACTCGCCTGAAAGTATGAAGAACATAGTAAGGGCATAAAAGTCGTTCTTGTAGTAATGCAGTTAACCAAAATATACCTAATTGAACCCCTCATGACCTCATGCCAGTCTGGATGGATCAAACCTACATAGAGTAGACCTGAATTGGACGAAAATCGACATTGCTTTCTCTGGGTCTGAGTATGGTTGAAATAACCCACAAAAAAGGATGCAGCTGTATCTTAAATACTCATCTTAACTCTTCGTATGGCTTTCTTGGTTGAAATGGGCATGTCGGCTGACGGTTCTGCAGGACGATGGTTATACTGGCTGACTATAATGCCAAGTGCTGGCTAAGGTTATGTCGCCAGTAGTGTCAGCTGATGGTAATGCTGAACGACATTATGCAGGCTAACTGTTAAGCCGGCTGATGGTTATTCCAATCGATGGCTATGCCAGGCTACTGTTATCACGGCTGATGGTTATGCCGGCTGTGATTAATGTCAGCTTTTGATTACACTGGCCAACAATATTCCAGCTGATGACTGTGGAGGTTGATGGGTATGCTGGCAGTTAACTATGCCGCTTGACCGTTATGTTTACTAACGGTTATGCTGGCTGATGGCTATGCTGGCTGATGGATTATACCAGCTAATAGTTATATCAGCTGGTGGTTAAACTATCTGATGGTTATACCATTTGATGTTTATACCAGCTGATGGTTATACCTTCTGATGGTTATACCAGTTGATGGTTATACCATTTGATGTTTATACCAGCTGATGGTTATACCTTCCTGATGGTTATACCAGTTGATGGTTATACCATTTGATGTTTGATACCAGCTGATGGTTATACCTTCTGGATGGTTATACCAGTTGATGGTTATACCATTTGATGTTTATACCAGCTGATGGTTATACCTTCTGGATGGTTATACCAGTTGATGGTTATACCAATTGATGTTTATACTCAGCTGATGGTTATACCTTCTGATGATTATAGCAGTTGATGGTTAGTACCATTTGATGTTTATACCAGCTGATGGTTATACCTTCTGATGGTTATACCAGTTGATGGTTATACCATTTGATGTTTATACCAGCTGATGATAATACCTTCTGATGGTTATACCAGTTGATGGTTATACCATTTGATGTTTATACCAGCTGATGGTTATACCTTCTCGGATGGTTATACCAGTTGATGGTTATACCATTTGATGTTTATACCAGCTGATGGTTATACCTTCTGATGGCTATACCAGTTGATGGTCATGCAGTCTATGGGTATGGCCGCGAGGTGGCTATACCGGCCTCAGTTAACGAACATTAGCTCTTACTTTCTCTGTCATTTTTGTGTACCTAGTCATGTATATTATTTTCCTCCCCATATGAGAGCTTTTTTTCTTCCAGTTTTTTTTGCAATGATTGCATCCTGGTTTCTCACAACCTTTCTTCCCACTCTTCCTTCAAAATCACCATTCTACTCTGCTCCCTTCTCACACTCTCTTCTTTTCTCCTCTATTTTATGCTCACATTCTTGTCTTCATAACTATGGTCTCCTCCTAGTGTCGGCAGTTTCTAGAAGTTTCTCCTCATTTGTTTAAGAATATTAATTTATACCTCAAGAAACTCCACATTCTCTCTCTCTCTCTCTCTTTCTTTCCTGTCTCTTCCTCTCTTGACGTAATCTTTTGCTTCTCACTCACACCAGCAATTCCTGCCTCTCTCTCTCTCTCTCTCTCCCTCATATCTTCCTGATTAATTCTTTCTCACTCAGACCAGCAGTTCCTACCTCCTCTTTCTCTCATGATTCCTTACCAGTCATTTGCACGTTAGTTATAAGCAGAGTACTAATTCATGTTTTTACAGATGGAATTAAGTGTCATACATTGCACTAATCAGCTATTTCTGTTAAGGATATCCAATATGGTTTCATGTGAGGTAGATCATGTCTGGCTTTTAGCCTGAAATTTACAATTATATATATATATATATATATATATATATATATATATATATATATATATATTGTATTTATGTATGAAACGCGGACACATGACTGACTTTTAATTGAAATTCTCTAGAGGACTTTTTAGCCAACATGGAACTTTACAAGAAGTACTGAAAAAGTGAAGAATCTACGAGGACCAGTTGACAGTGAACTGGCTAAATGGCAAGTGACAGGGAGAGAAATAGTAAGTGGAGCATGTCAAGGTGGAAGTTAAATATGAATAAATTACCAATAAGTTGTCAGTTGTAGCAGTGGAAAAAAGGAGTATACCTGAGTATACAATATCTATACTGAATACATCTCCACTACTTATGGGAGAAAAAGGAGTCACCACTGACACGCGAGCAACTGACCTGTGAAATAAAGTAAGTTTTACTTTTATTCTGGCTTTTACTTTGCCAATTTCTCTTCTAAAACGAGAATTTCAGAAACTTTCTCAACCTTTGCACACAGCGGAGACTAATCACTCAGGAATGCTGGAACTGTTGAGTACTGTTGGCCTCTTGATAAAAGTGTCCTTAGCCCTGACAATCGATAATTAATACTAATAAAGACAGATTCCTACTGGTGCATAGCTCCTGGCGCTGGCGCAAACGGATTTATGAATTAATATGAAAGAACTGGCTTAGCTACCTTTAACTACCAGTCGTATTGATTAATATAAGAAATTTGTGCAAACTGGGGGTAGCAAACCGGATGTAAGCACTGTAAAGAGAAATAGAAGCATGATTCTTACATTTTAAACGAAGCTCAAAGAAGAGAACTGAAAGGAATTTATTGACTACAAACAAAATGAATTGCTTGCTTTACAAGATAAAACGAGTAATCCCTCTTCAAATCAGACAACTTGCCAATTCTCTTAAGCCTAGAAAACACGGAAAGAAAAATACTGGTCAGTGGTGAAAACTGAAGTTGTGGCTGTGTGAAGAGACTGGATGGCACTGCTACTCAAGCCACATTACTGTGCACTGTTGACGTCCACTGTTGCCGATCCACCAGCTCGGTGGGGAAATGCAAAAAGTGGGTAGTAGCACTGCTTTAGAGACTTTGGGTGGATAAGCCGCTAAGACGGGGTCTTCGCTTCTCTGCACTGTTCTCATCGTCCTCTTTCCCATGGCAACAGCACTACATCAGGTGACTAATGTTTTCTTATCGCTAGCCGCATAGCAATACATGATCACCGGAAAGTAGAGCGTGGCTAAGCTTAACGGCTAAAAAGGCAGGGCGGAGCAATGGGATAAATACACAAAAGTGTCACTTCAGGTAATGCGCCAAGGGCGTGCATAAAAACAATCACTAGTGAAACAATAACGAACATTTTGAGAACAATCCCGATTTGGAGCCCTGTCAGGACAGTTAGCTGAGGTGAATATTTCCTGTTTTTTTCACTAATGCCATCTTGGAATTCCTATAACCTTTAATACAATGTCATGAATTTGTATGAAAACTTACTATCGTCTTCACCACATTCCGGACTCAATTTCTTGTGCCATCGCCTCCCAGGATTCCCGACCTACTGTTTATGACACCCATCCTAGTTTCCCGAAGCCCTTTGGTTACATGGTCCGGTCTGTTATGTTAGCCCTCTCTGTTCCGAGACCGGCAGTTTGTCCACATCGAACCCCAAGGGTGGGTCCTTGGCTACCCCCTCGTGTGACATTTTGTAGGTCCGTTGTTGAAAAAAAGGGCTCGCTTCCCTCTCAGGTGACCCTCTCTCTCTTCTTGGAACATACCTCTACTCATGAGGGTTCTGTCCCCGTCTATATTGGTGGGTCTAAGACTGATACTGAAGTAGGTTTTGGTGTTGTCTTCCCTTCCTTTAGTAGGGGCGGTAGCCTACCTGGCATTACTTCAGTGTATACGGCGGAACTGACTGCAATTACATGTGCTCTTAAAATCATTTTTACTCTCCCCCAATCCGTTTTTTGTGATTTTTAGTGACTCACGTAATGCTGTCTGCAATGGAGTCTTTTAATGCATCCCATCCATTGGTTTTATCAATTTTAGAGTGGCTTTTTCTTATTGGCCGTCGTGGCCGCCATGTAGACTTCTGTTGGGTTCCCTCACATGTTGGTGTGGTGGACAATGAGAGGGCAGATACATTAGCTAAAGCTGTGTCTTCTCAACAGCCCCCAGCTGACTAGGCCTACCCGCTTTCTGCTTCTGATGTAACACCTTACTTTGCAGTGCACAATTCGTACTTCTTGGCAGAGATACTGGGATGATGTTACTCATAATAAGCTGAAAGAAGATCTTTCAGAGAGTGGTTCTGCCAAGGGTTCTCCCTCCATGCCTCGGCGATTGGAGGTGGCTCTTGCTAGGCTTTGCATTGGGCACTTTCGGTTTACACGTGGGTTCCTCATGAGTGGTGAGACTCAACCGTACTGTGATGACTGCCTTGTTCCCCTTAATATCCGTCACTTGCTGGTCGAGTGTCCGAGTTTGGGGGACCTACGTCAGAGATTCCTCCATAGGCATAAGCAGGCAGATGGTGCCTATTGTTTGTCCTCGATGCTTAGTGAAGCCTCTAGCAATTTTACTGATGTTTTTATTTTTTTTCAGGAGGCGGGTCTCCTTCCACTTTTATAAGTAATTGTCATTTTATAAAAAAATTCTCTTCTTATTTTTGGTATTTTTTCCAAACTAACAGATATTACCTTTTTTTTTTTTTTAACATGCACTTTTTTTTGCTGCATCTTTTACTTTGTTATCCGGCGACATATGACCCTGGCAGTTGCGCCGCCAGATTTTTTTAAAATACAATCAATGTATTAAAACAATTTGGCAGAGTCCATGACAAAGCATCTATGCCTTAAGTAAATGTTACAAATGGGGTTTCCCCAGAGTTCAGTGTCAGGTAGAATGGAATGTACTATATAATTATGTAAATGACAACGATGTGGGATTAAGCAATGGTTCGTCAAAATTCGAATGTGACACCTAAAGTGAAAGTGCATGTATCAAAAAATGACAGGTTATGATGGCCGCCTCCAAGTCGCCCTGTCTCCTGCCATTTCACTGCCCTGCTCCAACTCACACCCCTCTCTCATATACCTCTCCACCCCATCCCTCCATCTCATCCTCGGCCTCCCCCTCCCTCTTCCCCCCTCCACCTCACTCACATACACTCTCTTCGTCAGTCTTTCACCCTCCATCCTCTCCACATGGCCAAACCACCTCAGTGTGTTCCTCATAACGCTTCCTATCACATCCACATCCACACCACAACGCTCCTTTATATCCTCATTCGTCAGCCTGTCTCTCCACGTGACTCCACAGGCTCCTCTTAAATAACTCATTTCCACTGCTCTCACTCTTGACTTGTGTCCTTCCAACAAGGTCCAAAAGCTTCACTTCCATACGTTAGAGTTGGTATCACAATACTGTCATGTAGTAACTTTTTCACTTCCATGCACACTTCCCTGTTTCTTATCATTGCTTTCAAAGAACCAGCAACCTTTCTTCCCTGCTGTACCCTTTCAAGCACTTCACCCTCCAAACCTCCATCCTTACTCATCACACTACCCAAGTACTTAAACGTACTCACATTTTCCAATTCCTCACCATCCAACCTCGCTGTACATTCACTGACTTCACCTCTCTCAAAGACCATCACTTTACTCTTCCCTACATTCACCTTTAGATTCCGTTTCTTACACAATCTCCCAAACTCATCCACCAAGCCTTGCAGCTCCCCTTCGTCTTCACTCAACAACACAGTATCATCTGCAAACAACAGTACAGGGAGTTTCCAAACACTATCCTCTCTCACCAGGGCCACTCCAACATCCACTACCCTACCTTGTACCTCTTTTATTACCCCATCCATGTACAGATTGAACAACCATGGAGACATGACACATCCCTGTTTCAACCCAACCTTCAAAGAGAAAAATTCACTTAGTTCACCATCCACACGCACTGCAGCCTTTGCACCATCATACGTACTCTTCTAAAAGAATTCAGCAAAGTTTGAATAGGGAAGATAATTACAGTAGTTCATCATTGACCCACATGAGTTTAAGGCCTATAACTAAGAGGTCATTGAGTTCAAAGGCAATTTTCAAAACAGTCAATAATCAGGGTCACAGACAAGGTCATACTTCGATTCCTGTGTGTCTGTGCTTGAACAAAATACTAAAAACAGTTTTGATCGTATTATAGCCAAATTTGCTTGAAGGATTGGTGGTCAGCAAATGGGTAGACCTACAGTATATTTCGATGTGGAAGCATCTGTAGGAATAATGTTGTTCATGTATCTTTTATATATTTGTTTATTCATATGAAAATGAAGTGTTGCCCTCTCTCAGACTTAGCAACTTTATCAAATCCCCATATTTAGGCACTGAGGCATCGACTTAACCCCTTGATTGCTGGTGGCATCTAGCAACGTTTTGCTCTGACATGCCGGTGACGTCAAATTAACACGAGCTATAAAAGACTCCAAACAATTATGGGAAGGCAACGAAGGTCACTGGTACGTTTACCCGACCCTACTCGCCATCCAAAGCAATCAGGTGGTCACTTTTCTACGATCTGCAATAGCGAAGCTGGTATTGTTTTCAATGTGTGTGTGTGTGTGCGTGTGTGCGTGTGTGCGTGTGTGTGTGTGTGCGTGTGTGCGTGTGTGTGTGTGCGTGTGTGTGTGTGTGTGTGTGTGTGTGTGTGTGTGTGTGTGTTTGTGTGTGTTAGCACAATAACTTCCGCAGCCACTCAAGATATCGTCACAAAGTGTTACAGGTGTGTAGTAGTGGAAAAAAGCGATCGCGGTTTTGAAACTGGCGAAAGTAAGTCAAGGTCTGTCTCTCTGTTACCATGATAACTTCACAACCGCTCAAGATATAAAAAGTTTTACAGGTGTGTAGTATGGATATAAAAAAGTTTTAAAGGTGTGTAGTATGGATGAAAATCTCCTACGAGTATTGTTTCCAGTTTATTTGTCTGTCTGCGTACCTCTTAGCTCGATAACTTCACAACCGGGCAAGATATCATCACAAAATTTTACAGGTGAGTAGTAGGGATGAAAATCATTGAGTTCGAAATTGGTGAAAGTAGGTCAAGGTCAAGGTCATAATCCGTGCCGCTCTAGATATGTATAGGCTCGCGGCTGTGTGATTCCCTCCTTGTGGGGACCTCAAGTTCCCTGATGTACCCCCCCCCCTCTGTTGACATGTTAATGGCACTTGCATTAATTTACGATACCTTCCTCAAATCATAACGAATCACAAGATGGGTTTAGAAAACTAAATAACACAATGCCAGGTGCGCCAAACAATCTTCTTCACATATGTAAGAAAAAGAAATTATTTTAAATTATTTTAATGGTCCCGGGGCCGGTCAGGGGAGCCTGAAAATTTCTGAACCCATGGCCACTGAGGGATGACCATAGACTTTAGTGTATCTAATAAAGTCCAATATTAGGCCCCTGAAATTCCTCCTTCCATGAAAGACTCCTGTACATTTTTTAAAACAGAAGGGCAAAGGCCAAAATCATATGGCAAGGACAAATATTTGACTTTATACATCAAAAGTTATGGGTAAAGTTGATGAAAGGATGAAAGGTCAAGCAAGGATGGAGAGAACTGATTTTAAGATCAAGAGGTCAAAGGTAAAGGTAACAGGAGGTACATGTAGGTAGCGTTGGTCTTTATTTTGCAAACTTAGGGGAAATGTTGAGGGTCAGACAAGAATAAATTAATCACATTTTGAGAACAATCGATCAGTGGCAAGGTAACAGGACAAAATCAAGTATTTTGCCCCAAAACCATTTGTAGAGAGCTCGTAATGTAATCTCTGAGAGCTTCTACCTCTTTCTATTTAGTTTTCTGTACCACTACTGCTGTGAGGGTTTGTAGGAAAAAGGCTTCTTTCTGCTATATCTTTTTCTTTATGGTTTGTGAGTAGATGTGTACTCTTTACCAACATTAACGTCAGACCACCTCTTGCAGTCCTAAGATCTGTGTAAGCTTGTGTAACTGTGAAACTGCAATTCTCTCTCTCTCTCTCTCTCTCTCTGTCTGTCTGTCTGTCTGTCTGTCTCTCTCTCTCTCTCTCTCTCTCTCTCTCTCTCTCTCTCTCTCTCTCTCTCTCTCTCTCTCGGCCTCTTTATATCCTGCCTACCTCACTGCATTTTATCCCTAACTCACACTGGCTCTTTCTTGCCTCACAAATCTCTCAGTTTTTCTATTTTGTTGCTCGTTCTCCTTGCCTGCCTCATTTTCTGCCTGACTCATGTTTCCCTCCTCCTGCCTCACTCTTACCTTCTCTGCCTCTTTCTTCTTCACTCTTAACTATCTCCATTCCCTGTTAACTTTCTTCCGTCCTATCTTGTCTCTCCTTTCCTCCGTCATTATTTTTAGTGTTTACCAACCACCCACTTACCTCCCGTTGCCAACTCCTGCCTTTCTCTCGCCTACACTCACTTCCCGCCTACCTTCCTTCCTCTTATCTTCCATATCTATCCTTGCTGCCTACTTCATTTTCTGCACGACTTGGTTTCTCTCTTACTTCACTCCTACATATCTCTGGACCTTCCTAACTACCTCATGCTTATCCTCATTTTCTGCTTACATTCTTTCATCTTATTTTGCCTATCCTGCTTGCTTACCTGCTTCATTTCTGCCTCAATCTGATGTCCCTCCTGTTTCACTATATTGCCTACCTGCCTCTCTTCATTTTTCTTGCCTCCCTTGTCACTTCCCTAATCTTTCATTCCCCGCTTGTTTCCTGCTTCCTCTCAGCATACCAGATGTACTAGTAATGTTGACTCTAATCTATTGTTTCCCGTTGAGCTTTGTTCTGTGACAAGTGTAGGGCACAATTTTAGTCATCCCGTATTTTATGAATTAGCACTTTCTGTTATGCTTCTTCGTGGTCGTTCTCAACTTTCTTCCTGCCGGATTCTACTACAGTAATTTTTTGGTAGGAGGAGGAGGCTTCGTATTTATATACCATAACCTTATCTTTCAAGCATACAAGAGATATCATTGCCATTACCTAATCAATAAATAATTGCAAAGGTACTAACAAGTCTGGTGCTGTTAGAACCTCCACCAACAAAGTTAGAGAGACGATGTGCTCACCTGTATTTTTGTATGTTTGTGTACAAGATATCTCAAAAACTTGTTATCGAGTTTCAATAAAATATTGTAAATAGGTCGGCAATGGGTCAAGGAAGAGTTGCTTAAGGTGCAGCTGATCCTGATGCAGGTATGAGTAATACATTTCATTGGCATTAACGGAGGTATGCGCTCCCTGAGTTTTGTGTTAGGGGAGACTAAAATCGTCGAATTACTGGCTATGTGAGACCGCATAAAAATTCATCTGATAGGAAGTGGGAATTACTGCTCAAAATCATGAATTTTATTGGTGGTGGCTGAGGTATGCGCTTCCTGATTGCTTACTAGTTTCCTCCGCCAACGAATTTGGGGAAGGTTGTATATTCACCTATGTTTGTCTGTTTGTGCACACGCTGTCTTCAAAAGTTCTCAGTGAATTACAATGAAATCCTGTGGAAACGTGGGCCATAAGGCAAGAAAGAATTGATTAAATTTGGGGGTGGATTCGGATCAGGATCCGGAGTATCCTGCACAGTATCTCCAAAAGTTCTCAAATGAATTTCAGTGAAAGTTTGTTGGATGGTGGGCCATGGGCGAAGAAAGAATTGATTAAATTACGGGGTGGATCCGGATCCGGATCCGGATCCGGATCCTATGTTTCCCGAGAAATATCTGCAGAAGTTCTCAATTAAATGTCAATAAAATTTTGTAGAAGAGTGGGCCATTGGTCAAGGACACAATGATTAAATTTTTGGATGGCTATGGATCCAGTAGGCTATATTACCCACAATGTTCCAAGGATCCTGTTCTGGATCCTTTTTAATGTCAGTGCCAATGGGGAGGTATGCGCTCGTTATTATCTAGTTTGCTCTGTACTCATTTCACATTGTACTTTTAACTTTCTCTCTCTCTCTCTCTCTCTCTCTCTCTCTCTCTCTCTCTCTCTCTCTCTCTCTCTCTCTCTTTTTCTTACTTTCTGCCTCCCACACTTTTTCCTGCCTCTTCCTCTCTCGACTTAATTCCACCGTCCTCTCTCTCTCTCTCTCTCTCTCTCACTCTCTCTCTCTCTCTCCTATATCCTACTTTCTTCCACACACCCTTTTTCCTGTCTCTTCCTCTCTCGACTTAATTCCACCGTCCTCTCTCTCTCTCTCTCTCTCTCTCTCTCTCTCTCTCTCTCGTTGATAATCACAGTCCAGCCACACGTCAGATATAAACAGAGTACTAATACACGTTACTACGCACAGAATTATATCATACCTTGCTCTGATCAGCTATTTGATTAGGGATAACCAACATGGCTCTATCTGGGGCACATTACGTATGAATGTTTAGCCTGAACTTTGCAATAATATATATTTTATTCATGATGATACGCGGTCATATAACACTTTAAACGAAATTTCTAGAAGGTATTTACTAAGAGAACCTCACAAGATGTAATGTTTAAAGTGAAGTACCTTGGAGGAAGAGGTAATAGTGAACTGGTTAACTGACAGGCAACAGAGGGTGATAGTAATGGAGCTTCTACACGTAAATTAAATGTCAGAAGTAGGGTTCTGCAGAGTTCAGTGTGAGGTGCAATGCAGTGTAGTGTCTAGGTAAATAACGAAGCATTGTATTAATCGATACTTCGTAAAATTTTCAATGTGGCGCCAAAAGTGAGTGCTATGATGATGATGATGATTTGGTTTTACGCCAGGTATCCCAGAAGGGCTAAGGCGTTGCCCCTGGGTAGAGGACTTTTGGACTGGGGCGTGTAGCATTTTATGACCGGATGCCCTTCCTGATGTCTACCAATAACCCTTGGGTGGATTCGATCCTCCGACCCTTCGGTCAGAGCGGAGCGCTCTAACCCACTGAGCCACGGCTGCTATCTATTTGAAAATGAGAAGCTTTGACTACAAAGTGTTTTATATCAAAGTAAATGATCTGTGTGAAATGGCTAATGTCACAACGTGAAAAAACCTCAGGCAGAGTATGTTGAAAACCTTAATAGAAAATCATTCATGAGTTCTTAACGATGCACCAAAACAGACGAGCAACCCACAGTATCAAAGGAATTATGATTTGTGACGTTGTTCATCAATGGACGTATAAACACTCTAATAGGATTCAACAAAACTCGAAAGACGCAAGGTATGTTTAATAGCTCATCATCATCGCACATGGGGTCCTGGCCTACAACAAGAAGATCATTGAGTTCACAAGCAATTCTCGGGACAATAGATCAATAATCAGGTCACCGGCAAGGTCATATTTCGACTTTGTGTGCTTGTGCATGAAAAATATTAAAACTGTTTTGATCTTATTTTAGCCAAAGTTACCGGAAGGATTGACTGTCAGCGAAGGGGATGACCTATTTTTGGAAGTGGGAGCATCTGTAGGAATGGCGCTGTGTGTCTTTTTTTTGTAGTTTTTCAAGCCAGGGACCACACTCACCCAGACTTAGCAACTGCACTGACTCCCTCGATTAATATCCTTAGTCTTCGACTTAATGCCCTCAGACTTTCTTGACTTCAACGAAATCCAATATTAAGCCCCTGAAACTCCTTCCTCAATCAGTCTGGCATTTTTTTTTTTTTTTTTAGGACAACAGGACAAACGTGAAGATTGTATGGTAAGGACAAATATTTGACTTTATAATTCCAAGAATTTTGGGTCAATCTTGGTGGAAGGATGGGGGATCAAGCTAAGTTGGAGAGACTGGATTTTGTCATCAAGATGCCAAAGGTCAAAGTCCCTAGAGGCCAACATTAATAGTGTTGATCTTTTTTGCAAACTTAGGGGAAATATAGAGGGTTAGACAAGAATAAGTTAGTCCTATTTTGAGAACATTTGGTCAAATGTCAAGGCAACTAAACAAATCAAGCATTCGGAACTTGGACCATTGTTAAGGCTAACGTGGTGAACTCTCTGAAGGCTTCTACCTCTTTATGTTTTATTTCCCGTACGACTGCTTGCCAGAGGGTTTGGAGAGGAGAGACCTCATTCTATTATTTTCTTCTCTTTTTTCGGTTATTTAAGGAGAAATCGTTATTTACCAACATTAACGTCAGACCACCTCGTTGCAGTCCTAAGATCCGTATCATCTCAGTGTCTGTGTAACTGTCATATTGTAATTCTCTCTCTCTCTCTCTCTCTCTCTCTCTCTCTCTCTCTCTTCATATCCTGCCTACCTCACTGCATTTTATCCCCAGCTCTCACACCGGCTCCTTCCTGCCTCACAAATCTCTCATTTTTTTCTCTATTTTGTTGCTCGTTCTCTCCTGCCTGTCAGTCTGTCACATTTTCTGCCTGATTCATGTTTACCTCCTGCCTCACTCTTATCTACCTCTGCCTCCTCCTGCCTCACTCTTAACTATCTCCACTCCCTGTTTACTTTCTTTTGTCCTATCTTGTATCTCCTTTCTTCCTGGTTCAGTTTTAGTGTTTACCAACCACCCACTTACCTCCCTCTGCTAATTCCTGCCTTCCTCTTGCCTACACTTACTTCCCGCCTACCTTCCTTCGTCTTATCTTCCGTATCTGTCCTTGCTGCCTACTTCATTTTCTGCTCGACTTAATATCGCTCTTACTTCACTCTTACATATCTCTGGCCCTTCCTACCTACCTCATGTCTATCCTCATTTTCTGCTTACATTCCTTCGTCTTATCTTGCCTATCCTGCTCACTTGCCTACTTCATTTCTGCCTCATTCTGATTTCCCTTCTGTCTCACTATTTTTCCTACCTGCCTCTTCATTTTCTCTTGTCTTCCTCTTCACTGCCTTCACCTTCCATTCCCCGTCTGCTTCCGGTTTCCTTTTTGCCTACCAAATATAATGTTGATTATAATTTATTGTTTCCCATTAAGACTTGTTCTGTGACATCAGGTGTACAACACACTTTTAGTCATCCCGTATTTTATGAATTATGAATTTGTATTATGCTTCCTGGAGGTCGTTCTAATTTTCTTTTTCCCTTGCCTGCTACGGCTGGAGGAATATTTGGGTGGGAAGAGGCTTCTTCTTTTGCTCTTCCGGTCTTTCAAGTATGCAAGGGATATAGTTGTTACCTAATCTATATCAAATGGTTGTACAGGTACCAACAAGTCTATTGCTATTACTACCTCCACCAACGAAGTTAGAGAGATGATATATATTCTCCGACGTTTTTAATCTCAACAAAATGTTGTAGGATTTCATTAAAGCAATGAATATATGTGGGCAGCGGGTCAAGGAAGAAAATGCGTAAATTTTAAGGTGAAACACGATGCAGGAATATGCAGAAACTAACATGGCATTGGCGGAATTATGCACTCTAGTTTTTTTTTGTGTGGGCAAACCAAAATCATACAGGTAACTGATTATGTGAACGTAAAACTATTCATCTGCTAGGAAGTAGGAACTATCGCTGTAAATTACAGGTTTTATGGCTTTTGGCGGAGGTATGCGCTTTCTGATACATTTTTCGTTTACTCTTTACTCATTTCACATTGCACTTTTAATCTCTCTCTCTCTCTTTCTCGCATATATTTGTCAGCTCTTTTCTACTCTTTTAAAAGCCCTTTCTTACTGCTTCATAAATGTTCACATTCTTATCCACATAAATTCCATAAGGTATTCAGTTTAGAAGCCTCTTTAATTCCATTACTAAGGCAAATGTAATAGTTATAGACATGTAATAATTATAGACATTATTATGATATATCATAGCACGATATGCACCACTAGCACAACTCGAAATGTCTAGTGTTCAGACAGAGATGTACACATCCTCTGACCAGAATGCAAAACACATAACATTTTTAGATGAGCGAGAATCCCATTATGCAGCAGACACGTGGGGTAACTGCCAAAAACCGTTTTTTTTTTTTTTTATGTGAGGAAGAAGAAACCAAAGGCAACGAGCCCACAAGACTGTTCCTTCCAAAGAGAAAAAATAAAATACAAGAGACAGCCAAATTTAAGATCCATTCATTTCGAGATGTCTGGACACACTGCGTTTGAAAGACTGGAGATCGTAGGAAGCAGGAAATACAGACAGAGGGAGACAGTTCCAGAGTTGACCAGTTGCATAAACGAAGGACTGGGAGTAACGGTTAACTCTTGCATTAGAGGGTTGGACAGAAAAGGGGTGAGAGTTTGCTGCTAGACGAGTGCTACGCGCCCGTCGTAGGGGTGGAGGGATGCATGCAGACAGTTCAGAGGAACAGTAATCATTGAAGTAGCGATAGAAAAGAGATAAAGATGCAACAGTGCGGCGAAGATACAAAGGTTGAAGGGAGTCAGTAAGAGGGGGAGAGTTAATGAAACGAAAAGCCTTCGGCTCCATCCTGTTGAGAAGAGCTGTGTGTGGGAGCCTCCCCACACATGAGAGTTGTACTCCACGCAGGAGCGGATAAAACCCCTGTATAGAGTCAACAATTGTGCAGGGGTAAAGAAGGAACGGAGTCGGCTTAGCACACCCAATCTCTTGGAAGCAGATTTTACAAGAGATGTAATATGATCTTTCCAAGATAAGTTCCGAGTAAATGAAACCCCAAGCATATTCAACGGTGATGCAGGATTAAGCTAAATATTATTAAACATTAGTGGGTATACCTGTTGAAGATTTTGTCGGGTTGATAGGTGCAAAAACCGGGTCTTTGATGCATTACAAACAATCAAATTATTTTTACCCCAGTCAGAGATACGAGCCAAGTCAGACATTAGGTGTGCCATAGCCTCATCCCTTGTTTGTTGAAGTAACTGCTGAGATGGACGTTATGGGAATTGAATGGAAAGGTGAAGGGTGGAGTCATCAGCATATGAGTGGATAGGGTTAGATGTACAACTTAGAAGGTCGTTGATGAATAAAAGGAAGAGAGTTGGTGATAGGACAGAGCCCTAAGGAACACTACTGTTAATAGATCTAGGAGAAGAACGATGGCCGTCTACAACAGCGGCAATTGAACGACCAGAAAGGAAGCTAGAGATGAAGGCACAGATAGATGGATAGAAACCGTTTGGAAATATAGATTTATGCCAGACTCGATCGAAAGCCTTTGAGATGTCAAGTGCAATGGCAAAGCTTTAGCCAAAGTCCCGAAAGGAGGATGACCAGGAGTCTGAAGGTAGGTGAGAAGATCGCCTGTGGAGCGTCCCTGACGGAACCCATACTGACGATCAGAAAAGAAGGTTGTGATAGGAAATATGCTTTAAAATTTCTCTGTTAAGAATAGACTCGAAAACTTTTGAGATACAGGATGTTAATGCAATTGGACAATAGTTAGAAGGTTGGGAATGATCACCCTTCTTTGGGACTGGCTGAATGAGAGCAAACTTCCAGCAAGAAGGAAAAGGTACAAGTTGATAGACAGAGATGAAAGAGTTTGCTTAGGCCTGGTGTAAGCACAGAAGCACAGTTCTTGAGAACAACAGGAGGGACTCCATCAGGCCCATATGCCTTATTAGTATTGAGGCCTGTGATGGCAGAAAATATATCAGCTGAATAAATTTTAATGTTAGCCATGAGGAAGTCAGAGGGAGAAAGTGATGAAGGAATAGCTCCGGAATCGTCTACAGTGGAAATGGAGGAGAAAGTCTGAGTGAAGAGGTCTGCTTTATCAGTAGAAGAAATAGCTACAGAGCCATCAGAGTAGAAAAGAGGAGGGAAGGATGATGAGGTAAAGTTGTTAGAAAGGTTTTTGGCAAGGTGCCAGAAGGAGCGGCAAGAATTCGAGTTAGAGAGTTGAGAGCATTTTGTATGGATGAAAATATTTTTAGCAGAGCGAAGAACAGACTTAGGACGATTCCGGGCAGAAATGTATAAAAGATGTGATTCAGGGGTGGGTTGGCTCCGGTACCTTTTGTCACGCATTGGCGCGATTTTCTATCTAAATAAACTCGTGACATTGAACTAATTCTAGTGGAATCCCAGTAAATATCACTCAGTCAACTGCCACGTATTCACCCGATCGGGAGTGTTTTCAAAACAATTTTTCACTGTTTCATAAGTGATCGTCCTTGCGCACAACATTAGCTCTTCCGCTGAGTGATTTGTTATGGGTATGTATCACTCGCATTAATTCCGTTAGCAAGAGCGCGGCCGACACTCGTCTGTCTCACCCATTTTGAATCAGTTAGGACTGAAGCGCCGTGAGACCAGGTCGTTCTTCAGCGAGTTCCTGAAGTCTCCACCCAGCGTGATCTGGCGTAGAGGTTTAGCGTGTGTGGCAGCGTCCTTCCTCAGCAACGACACCCAGTTCATCCCACCTAGCCCCTTTTCTGACCAGTATTTTCCTTTCGTTTTTCCTAGGCTTAAGAGTTTAGCTTTTGAGTGAGCAAGTGAGTGTGTTCTCCTTATTTTGAATTCATTTTGAAACATGTAACGTAATTTTATTTCATTGTAATTAATAAATTCACAGTTCTTTTTCTTGAGCTTAATGTAATGTAAACTTGTGTTTTGTATCTCCACATTAAGCTTATTCTAGCTGCAGCTCCTAGTTTGCATAACGTTTTGCATTATTCATAACTGGTATTTAGCCCAGTCCTTTTTATTAACTTAGATCCGTTGTGCAACTTGGAGTTAATGCACCAGCAAGAACCTGCTTATCATTCTTAGCATTAGTTATTGATTGTCAGGGGTGGAGTCACTTTCTCCAGAGGCTAACAGTACCAATAAAGAGCACATGTGAGTAATTAGTCTCTGCTGTGTACTGTTGAGAAAGTTTATAAATTCTCCTCCTTAGAGAATCGGCGAAGTAAGCCGGCATAAAGTATCAATCATTGCTTGATTTTCACAAGTCAATTCATTGTCCTGTTCTCAAGTAACATTTTAAAGTATCAAGTATTATTGAATATTATTCTTTAATGTTGTATAATCTCAAAAAACCCGTGACACCTGGCGACCTCATTCCAGGATATTAACTCCTAGCTCTAAAGTTATTCACAACATAATACTCACTCACTCATATTTAGGTATTTATCATTAAAGTCTATAGGCACTATCTTACTGGTAATTATTAATTCATTTTTATCAATTTTAAGTAATAGTTTTCACAGGTTAGAGTTTTGTTTAATTTTCTTTCTTTACCAGTCTAACTACAGAAAACTGGTCACCACTAACCTGTGCTTATATTCTTTATTCTCGATTATTGGCACTTTCTCTGCAAAATAGCAGTCAATGCTTAGTCTCTAGTTCACTTAGATTGACTTACCATCATGTCTGCCAACGTACGTCTATGTACAGAAAGCTAAATATATGGGGCTTACAGACCCCAAAGAAGTAAAGGATTATGTCCTCTCTCGGCTTAGTCACGAGCAGCAACGCAAGAGTGATGCTCGTGAAGAGCATCGAATTCAGCATGAGGAACGCGAAAACAACGTGAACTCGAGTTAGAACAACGCGAGAGAGAACGTCAACTCGAGTTAGAACAACGTGAGAGAGAACGTCAACTTGAGTTAGAACAACGTGAGAGAGAGCGCGAACACGAGCAAAAACAATGCAGAACCTTTCGAGTTAGAACATGAGCGAGAACAGCGTGAGGAACGAGAGAGAGAACGAGAACACGAACGTGCCGAGTGAGAAGCACGCGAAAAACATGAACTTGAAATGTTGAAGCTTAGCGAGATTCCTTGGCTTCAGACACATCTGGTGCAGCTATCCCTGCACATATTATGGCGACCCCATACATCAAGCTTCCTCCATACGAGAAAGGCGAGCAAATCAAGCCATACATAGCTTGTTTTGAAGACATGGCTCAACTTTACCAGCTGGATGATGCAGCTAAGTGGCTTCAGTTTCTTGGCCTGTTTGAGGGCCCTGCCCTCGATATTCTTCACAGAATTCGTGGAAACAATCTCACGGATGAGATGATGAAGGCCGCACTCGTCAAAGTGTACGGTCTCACAGCTGACGATGCCAAGAGTCAGTTCATGAGGGCGCATTTACAGGAAAAAGAGACTGCCGTTCACTTTCTTGACCAGCTTACTGCTTACTTAGGTGAGTGGATGGAGAAAGATGAAACTCTTTCCATGCGTGAGGGGATAATTGACCTTATGCTGCGCACGCAGCTAGAAAAGTCGTGGCCTACTAAACTTATGGCTCAGCTTAAGATCTGCCAGGTAAGGGATGCCAGCCAAATGGTGGAGAAGGCTGATGCATTCTTCACTGCATATCGGTATCAAACTCGTAAGCAGCATACCTGGAACAGGAAAGCTGATAATCTGGGAAGCCATCTCAGACTGAACCCCAGCAACAAGGCCATTCTCAGAATAATGGCCAAGGTCCAAAACTGCAGAGGAAGGACCAGGGGCAAAACACTCAGAAACCTGACTGGAAGCGGTACGACAAGCAGAACCCTAACCAGCAGCAGTACCGGTATTTCAAGCAGCAGCAGGGCAAGGACAAACCACGTAACCCTTAGTCAGGACAATCGACTTTAGTGTATTGGAGGCAGGATGCAAATGCTGCCTCATGCCACAACAAGTGTACAGTGGTGCCAACTCCATCAGTACAGGTACTTCACAGTTCACTAGTTCCTCAGTGACAGTGAACACTCCCCCACAGGTGGTCAATGCTCCAGCTCCTCAGATGGTGAGCACGACCCCTCAGGCATCAAGTTCTCAGGGCACCACATTGGCTGCATCATTTGTTCTGCAGTCTCACCAATGACTGGATGCTACCTCCTCAGAGCCTTACACCAGTAACATTGCCTTTCTTGTTCAGCCAGGGTTTGTGGGAGGTGTTTCTGTAAATGTCCTGAGAGATAATGGTTCCTCAGGTTGCTCTGTCAAGCAAAATTTAGTTCAGCCCAACAAGTACACAGGTAAGCAGATCCAAGTTAGACTTATTGATAGGTCAGTGAGATTGTTCCATGAGGCACGTATCCAGGTGGCATCTCCTTTCTACACTGGCTTGATAGCTGCAGTTGTCATGCCATAACCCTTGTTTGACCTCATTATCGCCAACATACCAGGCGTCAAAAACAGTTGCGCCATAGATGTTGCCACTCAGACTTCGGCTGTTGCAGTAACACGAGCCATTGCCAAGGCTCAGAATCATGTCATCCTGTTGACCGTCGCAACGCCACAAGATTTGATTCGTATTCAAGATGTTGCCCAAGAACAACAGTCTGACCTGACACTTACCTCAGTGCGTAAGAAGCTGGAGGGTAGAGTGATTAAGTATTCATGGGGAGGTCAAGCCAGGTTCCTTTGCAAGCAAGGACGGCTATACCGTGAGTCACAAACACCCCAGGGCGAGGTTCGACTGCAGTTCGTCGTTCCCACGAAGTATCGCTGGGCAATGTTCGAATTAGATCATTGTTCAGTAATGGGAGGTCACATGGGCCAAAAGAAAACCTCCGACCGCATCCATGCTGACTTTTTCTGGCCAGGAATGGGACACGAAATAAAAAGGTTTGTGCGTTCCTGTGATGTGTGTCAGCGTACCACTGACCGAGGATGTGTCCGTCCTGCGCCATTGAAACCAATGCCTGTAATTTCTGAACCGTTTGAGAGAGTAGCAGTTGACATTGTTGGGCCAATTTCCCCTAGGGCAAGTGATGGATCAAGGTATATCCTCACTATTGTTGATTTCAGCACACGGTGGCCTGAAGCCGTGGCCCTTAAGAATATAGAGGCCGTCACTGTTGCTGAGGCATTGATTGAAGTGATCTGTCACGTAGGTATCCCCAAAGAGGTCTTAAGTGGCCAGGGTTCGCAGTTCACCTCCGCAATGATGAACGAAGCATTCAGGTTGTTGTCTATCCGAGGCCTGCAAACTACACCTTATCATCCCATGTGTAAAGGGCTGTGTGAGAGAGTCAGTGGGACTCTCAAGAAGATGTTAAAGTGCATGGCCGCCGAACAGCCAAAGGAATGGCTGCGGTTCATTTGCTCCTTTTCTGTTTGCTTATCGAGAAGCCCCACAGCATTCCTTGAAGTTCTCACCCTTTGAACTGGTGAATGGAAGGTCGGTCTGTGGACCACTTCAAGTCCTTTGCAAGTTATGGGACGATGAAGAACCCGACCCTGAAGTCAAGACCACATACACCTACGTCCTTGATCTAGCTGACCGCCTCCAGTCAACATGCGAGTTAGCTAAGGAAGAACTGATCAAGGCGCGCGAAGTTCAGAAAGCCTATTATGATAAAAAAGCAAAACTTCGGAAGTTTAGTCCAGGCGATAAGTGCTTGGTGTTACTCCTCACTGCCCAGAACAAGTTGTTGGTGCAGTGGAAGGGTCCATTTGATGTAGTAGAGCGCATTTCAGACCTCAACTACATAATTCAAATGGGGAATCTTTGCAAAAGGTTCCACGTTAACATGTTGAAGGCTTATCATGAGTCAAACCCCGAGGAGACTGGCCTATGAGTAGCTGATGATAGTGACCAGCCACTGGAAGAAACCGGTGCAGCCGTGGTGATCCCAGCTGATGACCATGATGACGAGCCCTTAACCGCTCAATCCCGTCAGGAAGAGACTGTCGGAGATGTTTTACTTAACATTGACCTAGCATTGGGTGATCAGAATGCCATAAGGTCACTGCTCTGTCGATATGCTGATGTCTTCTCAGATCAACCTAGACTTGCAGAGGTTGATTGTCACAAAATTGAGTTGACCAGCGATACTCCAGTGAAGGTTAAGCCATATCCGATTCCCATGCGACTACTGGGCGCAGTAGACAACAAAATTGCTGACATGGAGACTGCAGGTATTATTGAAAAGTCCTCATCTCCTTACTGCAGTCCAATGGTAGTGGTTCGCAAGAAAGTTGGTGGAGTCAGGATTTGTGGTGACTATAGGAGGCTCAAGGCAATCACCAAAGTGGATGCTGAGCCAATGGGTGACGACATTGCCATCTTCTCCAAGCTGGCAGGGTCACAGTATTTCACAAAGCTCGATTTGGCGAAGGGATTCTTTCAGATTCCCCTTCACCCCAAGAGCCATCAGTTCACTGCCTTTGCTACTCCTAGGGGGTTGTATCAGTATAAAATCCTCCCATTTGGACTTACCAATTCCCCAGCAGTATTCAATCGTGCCATGAGACAAGTGCTCCATGGTATCGTAGGAGTAGAGATGTTTGTTGATGATGTCCTCGTTCATTCTGCCACGTTGGAGGAGCACCTCAGACTCTTGGAAATTGTCTTCAGTAGACTCCAGAGTTTCAACATGACTGTAAAGCCTAGCAAATGTAAAATTGCTCACAGTGAGGTGGAGTTCCTTGGACATATTGTTGGCAACAATCGCTGCAGGTGTCAGGGTGACAAGATTAGGAAAGTTAGAGAAGCCCAGAGACCCGTGACCAAGAAACAGGTTAGGGCATTCCTTGGCCTAGTTGGGTATTATTGGAGTTTTATCCCCAACTTTGCTCTTATTGCCCAACCGTTGTATGAGGTGCTTCAAAAACATGCTCTAAACACCATTGAATGAGGAGAAGCGCAAGAGAGATCTTTTGTCGCTCTTAAGAATATGCTGTGTAAGGAGCCTATCTTGCAGCTGCCTGATCCCAACAAACCTTTCATACTGCACACTGATGCTTCACAAGATGGAGTAGGTGCCGTATTAATGCAGGAATCAGAAGGCGGAATTTTCCCAGTGGCATACCACAGCAGTAAGCTAACACCTGCCGAGAGGAATTACAGTACTGTTGAGAAGGAACTCTTGGTCGTGGTTGATGGTGTTAAGAAATATTACTATTATTTATATGGGGCACCATTCACTCTGGAAACTGATCATATGCCACTCATTAGTCTCAGCACGACCAAGACGGCTAATGCAAGATTGACACGCTGGACACTGTATTTGCGGCAGTTTAACCTTGTTGTGAGATACATCAAGGGGAAGTGACAATGTAGGCGCAGACCTGATGTCTCGCCTGCTAGCTGATAACTAACACGGGTCCCATTAGCGAATTGCAGTGTTTGATGTCCCGCACAAATGCCCAGATTTTTCGCTAATTAGGTATAAGGTTTAATCAGTAAATTGGGTTCCATTAGCGAAGCGCATTTGATGTCCTGCACAGAAGCCCAGTCTTTTTCGCTCATGACCACGTTCCCTGGTTAATTTAGCGAACTGCAGCATTTGATGTCCTGCACAAATGCCCAGTCTTTTCGCTAATTAGGTTAAGAGTTTAACCAGTAAACTGGGTTCCATTAGCGAATCGCAGCGTATGAAGTCCTGCTCAGACGCCCAGTCTTTTCACTCATGACCATGTTCCCTGGTTAATTTAGCGAATTGCAGCATTTGATGTCCTGCACAAACGCCCAGTCTTTTCGCTAATTAGGTATAGGATTTAACCAGTAAAATGGGTCAGTGTTTGATGTCCTGCAGAGCCGCCTTGACTACGTTTCCTGGTTAATAATGTAAATAGTGTAGATTTTGTAAAATAAGAACTGATTGCTAGGCAGAGAGAGAGAAATGACACTTTTGATGCTCCACCTTGATTGTTTTCGCAGGTGCAGCTGGCGGGTGCAGCATTGCCATGCAGAACAGCTGATCGTCCCTGACACATGCTGCTGCTTCTTCTCTTCTGCCTCGTCATCATCATTTACTATTGACTTGCATTATGTAATTTTACACGTAGGTACAGTTACACCACAACCGTCACACCTACACCGTGTATTACATACATCACACTACATAATAATTAGTTGTTAATGTTAATGTAGCGAACTTTTTGCTCAGTTTGACCTGAGTACAGGATTTGTCACCATTGTCATGGAGTTTTTTCCTCAAGCTTGCTTCTATTAACGTAAATACGAGGTTTCTTCGCTCGCTGGCGACTATGACTTTCTCCTGTAGCAGGAT